>NW_026734922.1:0-201781 GCF_949786415.1 Peromyscus eremicus | reverse complement strand
AGCAAGTACAGTGTATTGGACTGAAGAGGAGCTACTGTTCTTATCAGTTTCTTAAGCAGAGTTGAACTAGATGTGGCCGTGTGTGTAGGAAGCACAGTTCTTTTGTTCTGAGCAAGCTCACTGTTCTGGCCCTATAGGAAACACAGTAGAGTAGAAGAGTGCTCTTTTCTCAAAAGCAGAGTGTGTTTCTTGTAAGGTGAGCTAGCGTTTGTTTCCCAGTACTAAATGGAGTTGAATCACATGCAGTTTTTGGTCCTACGACCAAGAGTTGTTTTCTGGTAAGGAAAGTCACTATTGTGCTCCCTTTTACCATACTCAGTGCAAATAGCACTCCCGTCTGTTCCCAGCAAGTACAGTGTATTGGACGGAAGAGGATCTACTGTTCTTGTCACTTTCCTAAGCACAGTTGAACTAGATATGGGCCCGTGTGTGTAGGAAGCACAGTTTTTTTGTTCTGAGAAAGCTCACTGTTCTGGCCCTATAGGAAACACAGTAGAGTAGACGAGAGCTCTTTTCTCAAAAGCAGAGTTTGTTTCTTGTAAGGCGAGCTAGCGTTTGTTTCCCAGTCCTAAATGGAGTTGAATCCCATGCAGTTTCTGGTCCTAGGAGCAAGAGTTGTTTTCTGGTAAGAAGAGTCACTATTGTGCTCCCATTGTCATACACAGGGCAAATAGCACTGGTATCTCTTCCCAGGATGTACAGTGTATTGGACTGAAGAGGAGCTAGTGTTCTTGTCAGTTTCCTGAGCAGAGTTGAACTAGATATGGCCCGTGTGTGTAGGAAGCACAGTTCTTTTGTTCTGAGCAAGATCACTGTTATGGCCCTATAGGAAACACACTAGAGTAGAATAGTGCTTTTTTCTCAAAAGCAGAGTGTGTTTCTTGTAAGGCAAGCTAGCGTTCGTTTTCCAGTCCTAAATGGAGTTGAGTCACATGCAGTTTGAAGTCCTATGAGCAAGAGTTGTTTCTGGTAAGAAGAGTCACTATTGCGCTCCCATTGCCATACACAGAACAAATAGCACTCACGTCTGCTCCCAGCAAGTACAGTGTATTTGACTGAAGAGGAGCTACTGTTCTTGTCAGTTTCTTAAGCAGAGTTGAACTAGATGTGGCCCATGTGTATAGGAAGCACAGTTCTTTGTTCTGAACAAGGTCTGTGATATGGCCATATAGGAAACACAGTAGTATAGAAGAGTGCTCTTTTCTCAAAAGCAGAGTGTGTTTCTTATAAGGCGAGCTAGGGTTTGTTTCCCAGTCCTAAATGAAATTGAATAACATTCATTTTCTGGTCTTACGAGCAAGAGTTGTTTCGAGGAAAGAAGAGTCACTATTGCGCTCCCATTCTCATACACAGGGCAAATAGCACTGGCATCTGTTCCCAGCATGTACAGTGTATTGGACGGAAGAGGATCTGCTGTTCTTGTCAGTTTTCTTAGCAGAGTTGAACGAGATATGGCCCGTGTGTGTAGGAAGCACAGTTCTTTTGTTCTGAGCAAGCTCACTGTTCGGACAACATAGGAAACACAGTAGAGTATTAGAGTGTTCTTTTCTCAAAAGCAGAGCGTGTTTCTTGTAAGGCAAGCGAGTGTTTCTTTCCCAGTCAGACATGGAGTTGAATCCCATGCAGTTTCTGGTCCTACAAGCAAGAGTTGTTTTCTGGTAAGAAGTGTCACTATTGTGCTCCCATTGCCATACACAGTGCAAATAGCACTCGCGTCTGTTCCCAGCAAGTACAGTGTATTGGACTGAAGAGGAGCTACTGTTCTTGTCAGTTTCCTAAGCAGAGTTGAACTAGATATGGCCCGTGTGTGTAGGAAGCACAGTTCTTTTGTTCTGAGCAAGCTCACTGTTCTGGCCCTATAGGAAAAACAGTAGAGTAGAAGAGTGCTTTTTTCTCAAAAGCAGAGTGTGTTTCTTGTAAGGCAAGCTATCGTTTGTTTTCCAGTCCTAAATGGAGTTGAGTCACATGCAATTTGTGGTCCTATGAGCAAGAGTTGTTTTCTGGTAAGAAGAGTCACTATTGAGCTCCCATTGCCATACACAGTGCAAATAGCACTCGCGTCTGTTCCCAGCAAGTACAGTGTATTGGACTGAAGAGGATCTACTGTTCTTGTCATTATCCTAAGCAGAGTTGAACTAGATATGGCCCATGTGTGTAGGAACCACATTTCTTTTGTTCTGAACAAGCCCACTGTTCAGACCCAATAGGAAACACAGTAGAGTAGAAGAGTGCTCTTTCCTCAAAAACAGAGTGTGTTTCTTGTAAGGCGAGCTAGTGTTTGTATCAAAGTCCTAAATGGAGTTGAATCCCATGCAGTTTCTGGTCCTACAAGCAAGAGTTGTTTTCTGGTAAGAAGAGTCACTATTGCGCTCCCATTGCCTTACCCAGTGGAAATAGCACTCACGTATATTCCCAGCAATTACAGTGTATTAGAATGAAGAGTAGTTACGCTTTTTGTCAGTTTCTTAAGCAGAGTTGAACTAGATGTGGCGTGTGTGTGTAGGAATCACAGTTCTTTTGTTCTGAGCAAGCTCACTGTTCTGTCCCTACAGGAAACACAGTAGAGTAGAAGAGTGCTCTTTTCTCAAAAGCAGAGTGTGTTTCTTGTATGGGGAGCTAGCATTTGATTCCCAGTCCTAAATGGAGTTGAATCACATGCAGTTTTTGGTCTTACGAGCAAGAGTTGTTTTCTGGTAAGGAAATTCACTATTGCGCTCCCTTATCCATACACAGTGCAAATAGCACTCGCGTCTGTTCCCAGCAAGTACAGTGTATTGGAAAGAAGAGGTGATACTGTTCTTGTCAGTTTCCTAAGCAGAGTTGAATGGATATGGCCCGTCTGTTTAGGAAGAACAGCTCTTTTGTTCTGAGCAATCTCACTGTTCGGTCCCAATAGGAAACACAGTAGAGTAGAAGAGTGCTCTTTTCTCAAAAGCAGAGTGTGTTTCTTGGAAGGCTAGCTAGTGTTTGTTTCCCAGTCATAAACGGAGTTGAATCCCATGCAGTTTGTGGTCCTACGAGCAAGAGTTGTTTTCTGGTAAGAAGAGTCACTATAGAGCTCCCATTGCCATACACAGTGCAAATAGCACTCGCATCTGCTCCCAGCAATTACACTGCATTGGACTGAAGAGGATCTACTGTTCTTGTCAGTTTCCTAAGCAGAGTTGAACTAGATGTGGCCCGTGTGTAGGAAGCACAGTTCTTTTGTTCTGAGCAAGCTCACTGTTTTGGCCCTATAGGAAACACAGTAGAGTAGAAGAGTGCTCTTTTCTCAAAAGCAGAGTGTGTTTCTTGTAAGGTGAGCTAGCGTTTGTTTCCCAGTCCTAAATGGAGTTGAATCACATGCAGTTTTTGGTCCTACAAGCAAGAGTTGTTTTCTGGTAAGGAAAGTCACTATTGAGCTCCCTTTGCCATACACAGTGCAAATAGCACTCACGTCTGTTCCCAGCAAGTACTGTGTATTGGACTGAAGAGGATCTACTGTTCTTGTCACTTTCCTAAGCACAGTTGAACTAGATATGGCCCGTGTGTGTAGGAAGCACAGTTCTTTTGTTCTGAGCAAGCTCACTGTTCTGGCCCTATAGGAAACACAGTAGAGTAGAAGAGTGCTCTTTTCTCAAAAGAAGAGTGTGTTTCTTATAAGGCGAGCTAGGGTTTGTTTCCCAGTCCTAAATGGAGTTGAATCCCATGCAGTTTCTGGTCCTAGGAGCAAGAGTTGTTTCGTGGTAAGAAGAGTCACTATTGTGCTCCCATTGTCATTCACAGGGCAAATTGCACTGGCGTCTGTTCCCAGCAATTACAGTGTATTAGACTGAAGAGGAGGTATTGTTCTTGTCAGTTTCCTATGCAGAGTTGAACTAGATATGGCCCGTGTGTGTAGGAAGCACAGTTCTTTTGTTCTGAGCAAACTCACTGTTCTGGCCCTATAGGAAACACAGTAGAGTAGAAGAGTGCTATTTTCTCAAAAGCAAATTGTGTCTCTTGTAAGGCAAACTACCGTTTGTTTCCCAGTCCTAAGTGGAGTTGAATCACATGCAGTTTCTGGTCCTACAAGCAAGAGTTGTTTTCTGGTAAGAAGAGACACTATTGCGCTCCCATTGCCATACACAGTGCAAACAGCACTCGCGTCTGCTCCCAGCAAGTACAGTGTATTGGACTGAAGAGGAGCTACTGTTCTTGTCAGTTTCCTAAGCAGAGTTGAACTAGATATGGCCCGTGTGTGTAGGAAGCACAGTTCTTTTTTACTGAGCAAGCTCACTGTTAGGACCCCATAAGAAACACAGTAGAGTAGAAGAGTGCTCTTTTCTCAAAAGCAGAGTGTGTTTCTTGTAAGGCTAGCTAGTGTTTGTTTGCCAGTCAGAAACGGAGTTGAATCCCATGTAGTTTCTGGTCCTACCAGCAAGAGTTGTTTTCTGGTAAGAAGAGTCACTGTTGCGCTCCCATTGCCATACACAGTGAAAATAGCACTCACGTCTGCTCCCAGCAAGTACAGTGTATTGGACTGAAGAGGAGCTACTGTTCTTGTCAGTTTCTTAAGCAGAGTTGAACTAGATGTGGCCCGTGTGTGTAGGAAGCACAGTTCTTTTATTCTGAGCAAGCTCACTGTTCTGGCCCTATAGGAAACACAGTAGAGTAGAAGAGTGCTCTTTTCTCAAAAGCAGAGTGTGTTTCTTGTAAGGTGAGCTAGCGTTTGTTTCCCAGTCCTAAATGGAGTTGAATCACCTGCAGTTTTTGGTCCTAAGACCAAGAGTTGTTTTCTGGTAAGGAAAGTCACTATTGCGCTCCCTTTGCCATACTCAGTGCAAATAGCACTCCCGTCTGTTCCCAGCAAGTACAGTGTATTGGACGGAAGAGGATCTACTGTTATTGTCACTTTCCTAAGCACAGTTGAACTAGATATGGCCCATGTGTGTAGAAAGCACAATTTTTTTTGTTCTGAGCAAGCTCACTGTTCTGGCCCTATAGGAAACACAGTAGAGTAGAAGAGTGCTCTTTTCTCAAAAGCAGAGTTTGTTTCTTGTAAGGTGAGATAGCGTTTGTTTCCCAGTCCTAAATGGAGTTGAATCCCATGCAGTTTCTGGTCCTAGGAGCAAGAGTTGTTTTCTGGTAAGAAGAGTCACTATTGTGCTCCCATTGTCTTTCACAGGGCAAATAGCACTGGCGTCTGTTCCCAGCAATTACAATGTATTAGACTGAAGAGGAACTACTGTTCTTGTCAGTTTCCTATGCAGAGTTGAACTAGATATGGCCCGTTTGTGTAGTAAGCACAGTTTTTTTGTTCTGAGCAAGGTCACTGTTGTGGCCCAATAGGAAACACAGTAGAGTAGAAGAGTGCTCTTTTCTCAAAAGCAGAGTGTGTTTCTTGTAAGGTGAGCTAGCGTTTCTTTCCCAGTCCTAAATGGAGTTGAATCACATGCAGTTTCTGGTCCTATGACCAAGAGTTGTTTTCTGGTAAGAAGAGTCACTATTGCGTGTACTTTGTCATACACAGGGCAAATAGCACTGGCATCTGTTCCCAGCATGTACAGTGTATTGGACTGAAGAGGAGCTACTGTTCTTGTCAGTTTCTTAAGCAGAGTTGAACTAGATATGGCCGTGTGTATAGGAAGCACAGTTCTTTTGTTCTGAGCAAGCTCTGTGATCTGGCCATGTAGGAAACACTGTAGCATAGAGAGTGCTCTTTTCTCAAAAGCAGAGTGTGTTTCTTGTAAGGCGAGCTAGCGTTTTTTTCTCAGTCCTAAATGAAGTTGAATAACATGCAGTTTCTGGTCCTACGAGCAAGAGTTGTCTCAAGGAAAGAAGAGTCACTATTGTGCTCCCATTGTAATACTCAGGGCAAATAGCACTGGCATCTGTTCCCAGAATGTACAGTGTATTGGACTGAAGAGGAGCTACTGTTTGTGTCAGTTTTCTAAGCAGAGTTGAACTAGATATGGCCCCTGTGTGTAGTTAGCACAGTTCTTTTGTTCTGCGCAAGCTCACTGTTCTGGCCCTATAGGAAACACAGTAGAGTAGAATAGTGCTCTTTTCTCAAAAGCAGAGTGTGTTTCTTGTAAGGCTAGCTAGAGTTTGTTTCCCAGTCCTAAATGGAGTTGAGTCACATGAAGTTTCTGGTCCTACGAGCAAGAGTTGTTTTCTGGTAAGACGAGTCCCTATTGTGCTCCCATTTCCATACACAGTGCAAGTAGCACTCGCGTCTGTTCCCAGCAAGTACAGTGTTGGACTGAAGAGGAGCTACTGTTCTTGCAAGGTTCCTAAGCAGAGTTGAACTACATATGGTCTGTGTGTGTAGGAAGCATAGTTCTTTTGTTCTGAGCAACCTCACTGTTTGGACCCCATAGGAAACACAGTAGAGTAGAAGAGTGCTCTTTTCTCAAAAGCAGAGTGTATTTCATGTAAGGCGAGGTAGCGTTTGTTTCCCAGTCTTAATGGAGTTGAATTACATGCAGTTTCTGGTCCTATGAGCAAGAGTTGTTTTCTGGTAAGGAAAGTCACTATTGCACTCCGATTGCCATATACAGTGCAAATAGCACTCGCGTCTGTTCTCAGCAAGTACAGTGTATTGGACTGAAGAGGAGCTACTGTTCTTGTCAGGTTCCTAAGCAGAGTTGAACTACATATGGTCCGTGTGTGTAGGAAGCACAGTTCTTTTGTTCTGAGCAAGCTCACTGTTTGGACCCCATAGGAAACACAGTAGACTAGAAGAGTGCTCCTTTCTCTAAAGCAGAGTGTGTTTCTTGTAAGGCGAGCTAGCGTTGGTTTCCCAGTCCTAAATGGAGTTGAATCCCATGCAGTTTCTGGTACTATGAGCAAGAGTTGTTTTCTGGTAAGGAAAGTAACTATTGCGCTGCCATTGCCATACACAAGACAAATAGCACTGGAGTCTGTTGCCAGCAAGTACAGTGTATTGGACTGAAGAGGATCTACTGTTCTTGTCAGGTTCCTAAGCAGACTTGAACTAGATATGGCCGTGTGTGTAGGAAGCACAATTTTTTTTGTTCTGAGCAAGCTCACTGTTTGGACCCCCTAGGAAACACAGTAGAGTAGAAGAGTGCTCTTTTCTCAAAAGCAGACTGTGTTTCTTGTAAGGCGAGCTAGCGTTTGTTTCCCAGTCCTAAGTGGAGTTGAATCACATGCAGTTTCTGGTCCTACGAGCAAGAGTTGTTTTCTGGTAAGAAAAGTCACTATTGCGCTCCCATTGCCATATTCAGTGCAAATAGCACTCGCGTCTGTTCCCAGCAAGTACAGTGTATTGGACTGAAGAGGATCTACTGTTCTTTTTAGTTTCCTAAGCAGAGTTGAACTAGATATGTCCCATGTGTGTAGGAAGCACAGTTCTTTTGTTCTGAGCAAGCTCACTGTTTGGACCCCATAGGAAACACAGTAGAGTAGAAGAGTGCTCTTTTCTCAAAAGCAGAGTGTGTTTCATGTAAGGCGAGCTAGCATTTGTTTCCCAGTCCTAAATGGAGTTGAATCACATGCACTTTCTGGTCCTACGAGCAAGAGTTGTTTTCTGGTAAGGAAAGTCCCTATTGCGCTCCCATTGCCATATACAGTGCAAATAGCACTCGCGTCTGTTCCCAGCATGTACAGTGTATCGGACTGAAGAGGAGCTACTGTTCTTGTCAGTTTCCTAAGCAGAGTTGAACTAGATATGGCCCGTGTGTGTAGGAAGCACAGTTTTTTTGTTCTGAGCAAGCTCACCGTTTGGCCCTATGGGAAACACAGTAGAGTAGAAGAGTGCTCTTTTCTCAAAAGAAGAGGGTGTTTCTTGTAAGATGAGCTAGCGTTTGTTTTCCAGTCCTAAATGGAGTTGAATCACATGCAGTTTTTGGTCCTACAAGCAAGAGTTGTTTTCTTCTAAGGAAAGTCACTATTGCGCTCCCTTTGCCATACACAGTGCAAATAGCACTCGTGTCTATTCCCAGCAAGTACAGTGTATTGGACGGAAGAGGATCTACTGTTCTTGTCAGTTTCCTAAGCAGAGTTGAACTAGATATGGCCCGTGTGTGTAGGAAGCACAGTTTTTTTGTTCTGAGCAAGCTCACTGTTCTGGCCCTATAGGAAACACAGTAGAGTAGAAGAGTGCTCTTTTCTCAAAAGCAGAGTGTGTCTCTTGTAAGGCAAGCTAGCGTTCGTTTCCCAGTCCTAAGTGGAGTTGAATCACATGCAGTTTCTGTTCCTAAAAGCAAGAGTTGTTTTCTGGTAAGAAGAGTCACAATTGCGCTCCCATTGCCATACACAGTGCAAATAGCACTCGCGTCTGCTCCCAGCAAGTACAGTGTATTGGACTAAAGAGGAGCTACTGTTCTTGGCAGTTTAATAAGCACAGTTGAACTAAATATGGCCCGTGTGTAATAAGCACAGTTCTTTTGTTCTGAGCAAGCTCACTGTTCTGGCACTTTAGGAATAACAGTAGAGTAGAAGCGTGCTCTTTTCCCAAAGCAGAGTGTGTTTCTTGTAAGGCGAGCTAGCATTTGTTTCCCAGTCCTAAATGGAGTTGAATCACATGTACTTTCTGGTCCTACAAGCAAGAGTTGTTTTCTGGTAAGAAGAGTCACTATTGAGCTCCCATTGTCATACACATCGCAAATAGCACGGTCGTCTGTTCCCAGCAAGTACAATGTATTGGACAGAAGAGTAGCTACTGCTCTTGTCAGTTTCCTAAGCAGAGTTGAAATAGATATGGCCCGTGTGTGTAGGTTGCACAGTTCTTTTTTACTGAGCAAGCTCACTGTTCAGACCCCATAGGAAACACAGTACAGTAGAAGAGTGCTCTTTTCTCAAAAGCAGAGTGTGTTTCTTGTAAGGCTAGCTACTGTTTGTTTCCCAGTCAGAAGCGGAGTTGAATTGCATGTAGTTTCTGGTCCTACCAGCAAGAGTTGTTTTCTGGTAACAAGTGCCACTATTGCGCTCCCATTGCCATACACAGAACAAATAGCACTCACGTCTGCTCCCAGCAAGTACAGTGTATTGGACTGAAGAGGAGCTACTGTTCTTATCAGTTTCTTAAGCAGAGTTGAACTAGATGTGGCCCGTGTGTGTAGGAAGCACAGTTCTTTTGTTCTGAGCAAGCTCACTGTTCTGGCCCTATAGGAAACACAGTAGAGTAGAAGAGTGCTCTTTTCTCAAAAGCAGAGTGTGTTTCTTGTAAGGTGAGCTAGCGTTTGTTTCCCAGTACTAAATGGAGTTGAATCACATGCAGTTTTTGGTCCTACGACCAAGAGTTGTTTTCTGGTAAGGAAAGTCACTATTGTGCTCCCTTTACCATACTCAGTGCAAATAGCACTCCCGTCTGTTCCCAGCAAGTACAGTGTATTGGACGGAAGAGGATCTACTGTTCTTGTCACTTTCCTAAGCACAGTTGAACTAGATATGGCCCGTGTGTGTAGGAAGCACAGTTTTTTTGTTCTGAGAAAGCTCACTGTTCTGGCCCTATAGGAAACACAGTAGAGTAGACGAGAGCTCTTTTCTCAAAAGCAGAGTTTGTTTCTTGTAAGGCGAGCTAGCGTTTGTTTCCCAGTCCTAAATGGAGTTGAATCCCATGCAGTTTCTGGTCCTAGGAGCAAGAGTTGTTTTCTGGTAAGAAGAGTCACTATTGTGCTCCCATTGTCATACACAGGGCAAATAGCACTGGTATCTCTTCCCAGGATGTACAGTGTATTGGACTGAAGAGGAGCTAGTGTTCTTGTCAGTTTCCTGAGCAGAGTTGAACTAGATATGGCCCGTATGTGTAGGAAGCACAGTTCTTTTGTTCTGAGCAAGATCACTGTTATGGCCCTATAGGAAACACACTAGAGTAGAATAGTGCTTTTTTCTCAAAAGCAGAGTGTGTTTCTTGTAAGGCAAGCTAGCGTTCATTTTCCAGTCCTAAATGGAGTTGAGTCACATGCAGTTTGAAGTCCTATGAGCAAGAGTTGTTTCTGGTAAGAAGAGTCACTATTGCGCTCCCATTGCCATACACAGAACAAATAGCACTCACGTCTGCTCCCAGCAAGTACAGTGTATTTGACTGAAGAGGAGCTACTGTTCTTGTCAGTTTCTTAAGCAGAGTTGAACTAGATGTGGCCCATGTGTATAGGAAGCACAGTTCTTTGTTCTGAACAAGCTCTGTGATATGGCCATATAGGAAACACAGTAGTATAGAAGAGTGCTCTTTTCTCAAAAGCAGAGTGTGTTTCTTATAAGGCGAGCTAGGGTTTGTTTCCCAGTCCTAAATGAAATTGAATAACATTCATTTTCTGGTCTTACGAGCAAGAGTTGTTTCGAGGAAAGAAGAGTCACTATTGCGCTCCCATTCTCATACACAGGGCAAATAGCACTGGCATCTGTTCCCAGCATGTACAGTGTATTGGACGGAAGAGGATCTACTGTTCTTGTCAGTTTTCTTAGCAGAGTTGAACTAGATATGGCCCGTGTGTGTAGGAAGCACAGTTCTTTTGTTCTGAGCAAGCTCACTGTTCGGACAACATAGGAAACACAGTAGAGTATTAGAGTGTTCTTTTCTCAAAAGCAGAGCGTGTTTCTTGTAAGGCAAGCGAGTGTTTCTTTCCCAGTCAGACATGGAGTTGAATCCCATGCAGTTTCTGGTCCTACAAGCAAGAGTTGTTTTCTGGTAAGAAGTGTCACTATTGTGCTCCCATTGCCATACACAGTGCAAATAGCACTCGCGTCTGTTCCCAGCAAGTACAGTGTATTGGACTGAAGAGGAGCTACTGTTCTTGTCAGTTTCCTAAGCAGAGTTGAACTAGATATGGCCCGTGTGTGTAGGAAGCACAGTTCTTTTGTTCTGAGCAAGCTCACTGTTCTGGCCCTATAGGAAAAACAGTAGAGTAGAAGAGTGCTTTTTTCTCAAAAGCAGAGTGTGTTTCTTGTAAGGCAAGCTATCGTTTGTTTTCCAGTCCTAAATGGAGTTGAGTCACATGCAATTTGTGGTCCTATGAGCAAGAGTTGTTTTCTGGTAAGAAGAGTCACTATTGAGCTCCCATTGCCATACACAGTGCAAATAGCACTCGCGTCTGTTCCCAGCAAGTACAGTGTATTGGACTGAAGAGGATCTACTGTTCTTGTCATTATCCTAAGCAGAGTTGAACTAGATATGGCCCATGTGTGTAGGAACCACATTTCTTTTGTTCTGAACAAGCCCACTGTTCAGACCCAATAGGAAACACAGTAGAGTAGAAGAGTGCTCTTTCCTCAAAAACAGAGTGTGTTTCTTGTAAGGCGAGCTAGTGTTTGTATCAAAGTCCTAAATGGAGTTGAATCCCATGCAGTTTCTGGTCCTACAAGCAAGAGTTGTTTTCTGGTAAGAAGAGTCACTATTGCGCTCCCATTGCCTTACACAGTGGAAATAGCACTCACGTATATTCCCAGCAATTACAGTGTATTAGAATGAAGAGTAGTTACTCTTTTTGTCAGTTTCTTAAGCAGAGTTGAACTAGATGTGGCGTGTGTGTGTAGGAATCACAGTTCTTTTGTTCTGAGCAAGCTCACTGTTCTGTCCCTACAGGAAACACAGTAGAGTAGAAAGTGCTCTTTTCTCAAAAGCAGAGTGTGTTTCTTGTATGGGGAGCTAGCATTTGATTCCCAGTCCTAAATGGAGTTGAATCACATGCAGTTTTTGGTCCTACGAGCAAGAGTTGTTTTCTGGTAAGGAAATTCACTATTGCGCTCCCTTATCCATACACAGTGCAAATAGCACTCGCGTCTGTTCCCAGCAAGTACAGTGTATTGGAAAGAAGAGGTGATACTGTTCTTGTCAGTTTCCTAAGCAGAGTTGAATGGATATGGCCCGTCTGTTTAGGAAGAACAGCTCTTTTGTTCTGAGCAATCTCACTGTTCGGTCCCAATAGGAAACACAGTAGAGTAGAAGAGTGCTCTTTTCTCAAAAGCAGAGTGTGTTTCTTGGAAGGCTAGCTAGTGTTTGTTTCCCAGTCATAAACGGAGTTGAATCCCATGCAGTTTGTGGTCCTACGAGCAAGAGTTGTTTTCTGGTAAGAAGAGTCACTATAGAGCTCCCATTGCCATACACAGTGCAAATAGCACTCGCATCTGCTCCCAGCAATTACACTGCATTGGACTGAAGAGGATCTACTGTTCTTGTCAGTTTCCTAAGCAGAGTTGAACTAGATGTGGCCCATGTGTGTAGGAAGCACAGTTCTTT
This sequence comes from Peromyscus eremicus, assembly GCF_949786415.1. Lineage (NCBI taxonomy): Eukaryota > Metazoa > Chordata > Mammalia > Rodentia > Cricetidae > Peromyscus > Peromyscus eremicus. The sequence continues at coordinate 189,618 of NW_026734922.1, read as the reverse complement.
AGTTCTGAGCAAGCTCACTGTTTTGGCCCTATAGGAAACACAGTAGAGTAGAAGAGTGCTCTTTTCTCATAAGCAGAGTGTGTTTCTTGTAAGGGGAGCTAGCGTTTGTTTCCCAGTCCTAAATAGAGTTGAATCACATGCACTTTTTGGTCCTACGAGCAAGAGTTGTTTTCTGGTTAGGAAAGTCACTACTGTGCTCCCTTAGCCATACACAGTGCAAATACCACTCGCGTCTATTCTCAGCAAGTACACTGTATTGGAAAGAAGAGGATCTACTGTTCTTCTCAGTTTCCTAACCAGAGTTGAACTAGATATGGCCCGTGTGTGTAGGAAGCACAGTTCTTTTGTTTTGAGCAAGCTCACTGTTTTGGCCCTTTAGGAAACACAGTATAGTAGTAGAGTGATCTTTTCTCAAAAGCAGAGTGTCTTTCTTGTAAGGCTAGCTAGTGTTTGTTTCCCAGTCAGAAACGGAGATGAATCCCATGCAGTTTCTGGTCCTACAAGCAAGAGTTGTTTTCTGGTAAGAAGAGTCACTATTGTGCTCCCATTGCCATACACAGTGCAAATAGAACTCGCGTCTGCTCCCAGCAAGTACAGTGTATTGGACTGAAGAGGATCTACTGTTCTTGTCAGTTTTCGAAGCAGAGTTGAACTAGATATGGCCCGTGTGTGTAGGAAGCACAGTTCTTTTCTTCTGAGCAAGCTCACTGTTCTGGCCCCATAGGAAACACAAAAGAATAGAAGAGTGCTCTTTTCTCAAAAGCAGAGTGTGTTTCTTGTAAAGCGAGCTAGCGTTTGTTTCCCAGTCCTAAATGGAGGTGAATCACATGCAGTTTCTGGTCCTACTAGCAAGAGTTTTTTTCTGGTAAGAAGAGTCACTATTGTGCTTCCTTTGCCATACACAGTGCAAAGAGCACTTGCGTCTGTTCCCAGCAAGTACAGTGTATTGGACAGAAGAGGAGCTACTGTTCTTGTCAGTTTCCTAAGCAGAGTTGAACTAGATATGGCCCGTGTGGCGGAAGCACAGTTCTTTTGTTCTGAGCAAGCTCACTTTTCAGACCACATAGGAAACACAGTAGAGTAGAACTGTGCTCTTTTCTCAAAAGCGGAGTCTCTTTCTTGTAAGGTGAGCTAGCGTTTGTTTCCCAGTCCTAAATGGTGTTGAATCCCTTGCAGTTTCTGGTCCAACGAGCAAGAGTTGTTTTCTGGTAAGAAGAGTCACTATTGCGCTCCCATTGTCATACACAGGGCAAATAGCACATGCGTCTGTTCCCAGCAAGTACAGTGTATCAGACTGAAGTGGAGCTACTTTTCTTGTCAGTTTCCTAAGCAGAGTTGAACTAGATATGGCCCGTGTGTGTAGGAAGCACAGTTCTTTTGTTCTGAGCAAGCGCACTGTTCTGGCCCTATAGGAAACACAGTAGAGTAGAAGAGTGCTCTTTTCTCAAAAGCAGAGTGTGTTTCTTGTAAGGCGAGCTAGCGTTTGTTTCCCAGTCCTAAATGGAGTTGAATCACATGCAGTTTCTGGTCCTACGAGCAAGGTTGTGTTCTGGTAAAAAGAGACACTATTGTGCTTTCATTGCCATACCCAGTGCAAATAGCACTCGCGTCTGTTCCCAGCCAAGTACAGTGTATTGTACAGTAGAGGAGCTACTGTTCTTGTCAGTTTCCTAAGCAGAGTTTAACGAGAAATGGCACGTATGTGTAGGAAGCACAGTTCTTTTGTTCTGAGCAAGCTCACTGTTTGGACCCCATAGGAAACACAGTAGAGTAGAAGAGTGCTCTTTTCTCAAAAGCAGAGTGTGTTTCTTCTAAGGCAAGCTAGCTTTTGTTTCACAGTCCTAAAAGGACTTGAATCACATGCAGTTTCTGGTCCTACAGGCAAGAGTTGTTTTCTGGTAAGAAGAGTCACTATTGAGCTCCCATTGTCATACACAGTGCAAATAGCTCTCGCCTCTGCTCCCAGCAAGAACATTGTATTGGACAGAAGAGGAGCTACTGTTCTTGTCAGTTTCCTAAGCAGAGTTGAACTACATATGGCCCGTATGTGTAGGAAGCACAGTTCTTTTGTTCTGAGCAAGCTCACTGTTCTGGTCCTATAGGAAACACAGTAGAGTAGAAGAGTGCTCTTTTCTCAAAAGTAGAGTGTGTTCCTTGTAAGGCAAGCTAGCGTTTGTTTCCCAGTCTTAAATGGAGTTGAATCCCATGCAGTTTCTGGTCCTACGAGCAAAGGTTGTTTTCTGGTAAGAAGAGTCACTGTTGTGCTCACATTGCCATTAACAATGCAAATAGCACTCGCATCTGTTCTGGTCCTATAGGAAACACAGTAGAGTAGAAGAGTGCTCTTATCTCAAAAGCAGAGTGTGTTTCTTGTAAGGCGAGCTAGTGTTTGTTTCCCAGTCAGACACAGAGTTGAATCCCATGCAGTTTCTGGTCCTAAGTGCAAGAGTTGTTTTCTGGTAAGAATAGTCACTATAGCGCTCCCATTGCCATACACAGTTCAAATAGCACTCGCATCTGCTCCCAGCAAGTACAGTGTATTGGACTGAAGAGGAGCTACTATTGTTGTCAGTTTCCTAAGCAGAGTTGAACTAGATATGGACGGTGTGTGTACGAAGCACAGTTCCTTTGTTCTGAGCAAGCTCACTGTTCTGGCCATTTAGGAAACACAGTAGAGTAGAAGAGTGCTGTTTTCTCAATAGCAGAATGTGTTTCTTGTAAGGCGAGCTAGCGTTTGTTTCCCTGTCCTAAATGAAGTTGAGTCACATGCAGTTTCTGGTCCTATGAGCAAGAGTTTTTTTCTGGTAAGAAGAGTCACTATTGTGCTACCATTGCAATACACAGTGCAAATAGCACTCGCGTCTGTTCCCAGCAAGTACAGTGTATTAGACTGAAGAGGACCTACTGTTCTTGTCAGTTTCCTAAGCAGAGTTTAACTACATATGACCCGTGTGTGTAGGAAGGACATTTCTTTTGTTCTGAGCAAGCTCACTGTTCAGACCCCATAGGAAACACAGTAGAGTAGAAGAGTGCTCTTTTCTCAAAAGCAGAGTGTGTTTCTTGTAAGGCTAGCTAGTGTTTGTTTTCCAGTCAGAAACAGAGTTGAATTTCATGCATTTTCTGGTCTTACAAGCAAGAGTTGTTTTCTGGTAAGAAGAGTCACTATTGCACTCCCATTGCCATACACAGTGCAAATAGCACTCTCGTATGTTCTCAGCATGTACAGTGTATTGGACTGAAGAGGAGCTACTGTTCTTGTCAGTTTCCTAAGCAGAGTTGAACTAGATATGGCCCGTGTGTGTAGGAAGCACAGTTCTTTTGTTCTTTGGAAGCTCACTGTTCTGGCCCTATAGGATACACAGTAGAGTAGAAGAGTGCTCTTTTCTCAAAAGCAGAGTGTGTTTCTTGTAAGGTGAGCTAGCGTTTGTTTCCCAATCCTAAATGTAATTGAATCACATGCAGTTTTTGGTACTACGATCAAGAGTTGTTTTCTGGTAAGGAAAGTCACTTTTGCGCTCCCTTTGCCATACACAGTGCAAATAGCACTCGCATCTGTCCCAGCAAGTACAGTGTATTGGACTGAAGAGGAGCTACTGTTCTTGTCAGTTTCCTAAGCAGAGTTGAACTAGATATGTCCCGTGTGTGTAGAAAGCACAGTTCTTTTGTTCTGAGAAAGCTCACTGTTCTGGCCTGATAGGAAACACAGTAGAGTAGAAGAGTGCTCTTTTCTCAAAAGCACAGTGTGTTTCTTGTAAGGAAAGCTAGTGTTTGTTTCTCAGTCCTAAATGGTGTTGAATCCCATGCAGTTTCTGGTCCTATGAACAATAGTTGTTTTCTGGTATGAAGAGTCACTATTGTGCTCCCATTGTCATACACAGGGCAAATAGCACTGGCGTCTGTTCCCAGCATATACAGTGTATTAGACTGAAGAGAATCTACTGTTCTTGTCAGTTTCCTAAGCAGAGTTGAACTAGATGTGGCCCGTGTGTGTAGGTAGCACAGTTGTTTTGTTCTGAGCAAGCTCACTGTTCTGGCCCTATAGGAAACACAGTAGAGTAGAAGAGTGCTCTTTTCTCAAAAGCAGAGTGTGTTTCTTCTAAGGCAAGCTAGCGTTTCTTTCCCAGTTAAATGGAGTTGAATCACATGCAGTTTCTCGTCCTACAAGCAAGAGTTGTTTTCAGGTAAAAAGAGTCACTATGCAGCTCCCATTGTCATACACAGTGCAAATAGCACTCCCGTCTGCTCCCAGCAAGTACAGTGTATTGAACTGAAGAGGAGCTACTGTTCTTGTCAGTTTCCTAAGCAGAGTTGAACTAGATATGGCCCGTGTGTGTAGGAAGCACAGTTCTTTTGTTCTGAGCAAGCTCACTGTTCAGACCCCTTAGGAAAAATAGTAGAGTAGAAGAGTACTCTTTTCTCAAAAGCAGAGTGTGTTTCTTGTAAGGCAAGCTAGCATTTGTTTCCCAGTCCTAAATGGAGTTGAATCACATGCAGTTTCTGGTCCTACGAGCAAGAGTTGTTTTATGGTAAGAACAGTCACTATTGCGCTCCCATTGCCATACACAGTGCAAATAGCAATCGCGTCTGTTCCCAGCAAGTACAGTGTATTGGACTGAAATGGAGCTACTGTTCTCGTCAGTTTCCGAAGCAGAGTTGAACTAGATATGGCCCATGTGTGTGAATGAAGCACAGTTCTTTTGTTCTGAGCAAGCTCACTGTTCGGACCCCATAGGAAACACAGTAGAGTAGAAGAGTGCTCTTTTCTCAAAAGCAGAGTGTGTTTCTTGTAAGGCGAGCTAGTGTTTGTTTCCCAATCGTAAATGGAGTTGAATCCCATGCAGTTTCTGGTCCTACGAGCAAGAGTTGTTTTCTGGTAAGAAGAGTCACTATTGTACTCCCATTGTCATACACATGGCAAATAGCACTGGCGTCTGTTCCCAGCATGTACAGTGTATTGGACTGAAGAGAATCTACTGTTCTTGTCAGTTTCCTAAGCAGAGTTGAACTAGATATGGCCCGTGTGTGTAGGAAGCAAAATTCTTTTGTTCTGAGCAAGCTCACTGTTCTGGCCCTATAGGAAACACAGTAGAGTAGAAGAGTGCTCTTTTCTCAAAAGCAGAGTGTGTTTCTTGTAAGGCGAGCTATCGTTTGTTTCCCAGTCCTAAATGGTGTTGAATCTCAGGCAGTTTCTGGTCCTATGAGCAAGAGTTGTTTTCTGGTAAGAAGAGTCACCATTGCGCTCCCATTGCCATACACAGTGCAAATAGCACTAGCGTCTGTTCCCAGCAAGTACTGTGTATTGGACAGAGGAGGAGCTACTGTTCTTGTCAGTTTCCTAAGCAGAGTTGAACTAGATATGTCCCGTGTATAGGAAGCACAGTTCTTTTGTTCTGAGAAAGCTCACTGTTCTGGCCTGATAGGATACACAGTAGAGTAGAAGAGTGCTCTTTTCTCAAAAGCAGAGTGTATTTCTCCTAAGGCAAGCTAGGGATTGTTTCCCAGTCCTAAATGGAGTTGAATCACATGCAGTTTCTGTTCCTACAGGCAAGAGTTGTTTTCTGGTAAGAAGAGTCACTATTGAGCTCCCATTGTGATACACAGTGCAAATAGCTCTCGCGTCTGCTCCCAGCAAATACATTGTATTGGACATAAGAGGAGCTATTATTCTTGTCAGTTTCCTAAGCAGAGTTGAACTAGATATGGCCCGTGTGTGTAGGAAGCACAGTTCTTTTGTTCTGAGCAAGCTCACTGTTCAGACCCCATAGGAAACACAGTAGAGTAGAAGAGTGCTCTTTTCTCAAAAGCAGAGTGTGTTTCTTGTAAGGCTAGCTAGTGTTTGTTTCCCAGTCAGAAACGGAGTTGAATCCCACTCAATTTCTGGTCCTACAAGCAAGAGTTGTTTTCTGGTAAAAAGAGTCACTATTGTGCTTCCATTGCCATACACGGTGCAAATAGCATTCGCGTCTGTTCCCAGCAAGTACAGTGTATTGCACAGTAGAGGAGCTACTGTTCTTGTCAGTTTCCAAAGCAGAGTTGAACTAGATATGGCCCGTGTGTGTAGGAAGCACTGTTCTATTGTTCTGAGCAAGCTCACTGTTCTGGCCCTATAGGAAACACAGTAGAGTAGAAGAGTACTCTTTTCTCAAAAGCAGAGTGTGTTTCTTGTAAGGCTAGCTAGTGTTTGTTTCCCAGTCAGAAACAAAGTTGAATCCCAAGTAGTTTCTGGTCCTACGAGCAGGAGTTGTTTTCTGGTAAGAAGAGTCACTATTGAGCTCCCAATGTCATATACAGTGCAAATAGCTCTCGCGTCTGCTCCCAGGAAATACAGTGTATTGGACTGAAGAGGAGCTACTATTCCTTTCAGTTTCCTAAGCAGATTTGACCTACATATGGCCGGTGTGTGTAGGAAGCACAGTTCTTTTGTTCTGAGCAAGCTCACTGTTCAGACCCCATAGGAAACACAGCAGAGTAGAAGAGTAATCTTTTCTCAAAAGCAGAGTGTATTTCTTGTAAGGCGAGCTAGTGTTTGTTTCCCAGTCCTAAATGGAGTTGAATCACATGCAGTTTTTGGTCCTACGAGCAAGAGTTGTTTTCTGGTAAGGAAAGTCACTATTGTGCTTCCTTACCCACACAGAGCGCAAATAGGACTCACGTCTGCTCCCATCAAGTACAGTGTTTTGGAAAGAAGAGGAGCTACAGTTCTTGTCAGTTTCCTAAGCAGAGTTGAACTAGATATGACCCGTGTGTATAGTAAGCACAGTTCTTTTTTTCTGAGCAAGCTCACTGTTCGGGCCCCATAGGAAACACAGTAGAGTAGAAGAGTGCTCTTTTCTCAAAATCAGAGTGTGTTTCTTCTAAGGCGAGCTAGGGTTTGTTTCCCAGTGAGAAATGAAGTTGAATCCCATGCAGTTTCTGGTCCTAAGCAAGAGTTGTTTTCTGGTAAGAAGAGTCACTATTGTGCTCCCATTGTCATACACAGGTTAAATAGCACGGGCGTCTCTTCCCAGCAAGTAAAGTGTATTCGACTGAAGAGGATCTACTGTTCTTGTCAGTTTCCTAAGCAGAGTTGAACTAGATGTGGCCCATTTGTGTAGGAAGCACAGTTCTTTTGTTCTGAGCAAGCTCACTGTTCAGACCCTATAGGAAACACTGTAGAGTAGAAGAGTGCTCTTTTCTCAAAATCATAGTGTGTTTCTTCTAAGGCGAGCTATGGTTTGTTTCCCAGTCCTAAATGGAGTTGAATCCCATGCAGTTTCTGGTCCTACAGGCAAGAGTTGTTTTCTGGTGGGAAGAGTCACTATTGAGCTCCCATTGTCATACACAGTGCAAATACCTCTCACGTCTGCTCCCAGCAAGTACATTGTATTAAACAGAAGAAGAGCTACTGTTCTTGTCAGTTTCCTAAGCAGAGTTGAACTAGATATGGCCCGTGTGTGTAGGAAGCACAGTTCTTTTGTTCTGAGCAAGCTCACTGTTCGGACCCCATAGGAAACACAGTAGAGTAGGCGAGTGCTCTTTTCTCAAAAGCAGAGTGTGTTTCTTGTAAAGCTAGCTAGTGTTTGTTTCCCAGTCATAAACACATTTGAATCACACGCAGTTTCTGGTCCTACGAGCAAGAGTTTTTTTCTGGTAAGAAGAGTCACTATTGTGCTCCCATTGCCATACACAGTGCAAAAGCACTCGCGTCTGCTCCCAGCAAGTACAGTGTATTGGACTGAAGAGGAGCTACTGTTCTTGTCAGTTTCCTAAGCAGAGTTGAACTAGATGTGGCCCGTTTGTGTAGGAAGCACAGTTCTTTTGTTCTGAGCAAGCTCACTGTTCAGACCCTATAGGAAACACTGTAGAGTAGAAGAGTGCTCTTTTCTCAAAAGCAGAGTGTATTTCTTGTAAAGGAAGCTAGCGTTTGTTTCCCAGGTTTAAATGGAGTTGAATCACATGCAGTTTCTGGTCCTATGAGCAAGAGTTGTTTTCTGGTAAGGAAAGTCACTATTGCGCTCCCTTAGGCACACACAGTGCAAATAGCACTCGAGTATGTTCCCAGCAAGTACAGTGTATTGGAAAGAAGAGGATATACTGTTCTTGTCAGTTTCCTAAGCAGAGTGGAACTAGATATGACCCGTGTGTGTAGGAAGCACAGTTCTTTTTTCTGAGCAAGCTCACAGTTCCGAGCCCATAGGAAACACAGTAGAGTAGAAGAGTGATCTTTTCTCAAAATCATAGTGTGTTTCTTGTAAGGCGAGCTAGCGTTTGTTTCCCAGTCCTAAATGGAGTTGAATCACATGCAGTTTCTGGTCCTATGAGTAAGAGTTTTTTTCTGTTAAGAAGAGTCACTATTGCGTTCCCATTGTCATACACAGCGCAAATAGCACTGTCGTCTGTTCCCAGCATGTACAATGTATTGGACTGAAGAGGATCTATTGTTCTTGTCAGTTTCCTAAGCAGAGTTGAACTAGATGTGGCCCGTGTGTGTAGGAAGCACAGTTCTTTTGTTCTGAGCAAGCTCACTGTTCGGACACCATAGGAAACACAGTAGAGTAGAAGAGTGCTCTTTTCTCAAAAGCAGAGTGTGTTTCTTGTAAGGCAAGCTAGCGTTTGTTTCCCAGTCCTAAATGGAGTTGAATCCCATGCAGTTTCTGGTCCTACAGGCAAGAGTTGTTTTTTGGTGGGAAGAGTCACTATTGAGCTCCCATTGTCATACACAGTGCAAATAGTTCTCACGTCTGCTCCCAGCAAGTACATTGTATTAGACAGAAGAGGAGCTACTGTTCTTGTCAGTTTCCTATGCAGAGTTGAAGTAGATATGGCCCGTGTGTGTAGGAAGCACAGTTCTTTTGTTCTGAGCAAGCTCACTGTTCTGAACCTATAGGAAACACAGTAGAGTAGAAGAGTGCTCTTTTCTCAAAAGCAGAGTGTGTTTCTTCTAAGGCGAGCTATGGTTTGTTTCCCAGTCCTAAATGGAGTTGAATCACATGCAGTTTCTGGTCCTACAGGCAAGAGTTTTTTTCTGGTGGGAAGAGTCACCATTGAGCTCCCATTGTCATACACAGTGCAAATAGCTCTCACGTCTGCTCCCAGCAAGTACAGTGTATTAGACTGAAGAGGACCTACTGTTCTTGTCAGTTTCCTAAGCAAAGTTTAACTACATATGACCCGTGTGTGTAGGAAGGACATTTCTTTTGTTCTGAGCAAGCTCACTGTTCAGACTCCATAGGAAACACAGTAGAGTAGAAGAGTGCTCTTTTCTCAAAAGCAGAGTGTGTTTCTTGTAAGGCTAGCTAGTGTTTGTTTTCCAGTCAGAAACGGAGTTGAATTTCATGCATTTTCTGGTCTTACAAGCAAGAGTTGTTTTCTGGTAAGAAGAGTCACTATTGCACTCCCATTGCCATACACAGTGCAAATAGCACTCTCGTATGTTCTCAGCATGTACAGTGTATTGGACTGAAGAGGAGCTACTGTTCTTGTCAGTTTCCTAAGCAGATTTGAACTAGATATGGCCCGTGTGTGTAGGAAGCACAGTTCTTTTGTTCTGAGCAAGCTCACTGTTCTGGCCGTTTAGGAAACACAGTAGAGTAGAAGAATGCTCTTTTCTCAAAAGCAGAGTGTGTTTCTTGTAAGGGGAGCTAGCGTTTGTTTCCCAGTCCTAAATGGAATTGAATCACATGCAGTTTTTGGTACTACGATCAAGAGTTGTTTTCTGGTAAGGAAAGTCACTTTTGCGCTCCCTTTGCCATACACAGTGCAAATAGCACTCGCATCTGTCCCAGCAAGTACAGTGTATTGGACTGAAGAGGAGCTACTGTTCTTGTCAGTTTCCTAAGCAGAGTTGAACTAGATATGTCCCGTGTGTGTAGAAAGCACAGTTCTTTTGTTCTGAGAAAGCTCACTGTTCTGGCCTGATAGGAAACACAGTAGAGTAGAAGAGTGCTCTTTTCTCAAAAGCACAGTGTGTTTCTTGTAAGGAAAGCTAGTGTTTGTTTCTCAGTCCTAAATGGTGTTGAATCCCATGCAGTTTCTGGTCCTACGAACAATAGTTGTTTTCTGGTATGAAGAGTCACTATTGTGCTCCCATTGTCATACACAGGGCAAATAGCACTGGCGTCTGTTCCCAGCATGTACAGTGTATTAGACTGAAGAGAATCTACTGTTCTTGTCAGTTTCCTAAGCAGAGTTGAACTAGATGTGGCCCGTGTGTGTAGGTAGCACAGTTGTTTTGTTCTGAGCAAGCTCACTGTTCTGGCCCTATAGGAAACACAGTAGAGTAGAAGAGTGCTCTTTTCTCAAAAGCAGAGTGTGTTTCTTCTAAGGCAAGCTAGCGTTTCTTTCCCAGTTAAATGGAGTTGAATCACATGCAGTTTCTCGTCCTACAAGCAAGAGTTGTTTTCAGGTAAAAAGAGTCACTATGCAGCTCCCATTGTCATACACAGTGCAAATAGCACTCCCGTCTGCTCCCAGCAAGTACAGTGTATTGAACTGAAGAGGAGCTACTGTTCTTGTCAGTTTCCTAAGCAGAGTTGAACTAGATATGGCCCGTGTGTGTAGGAAGCACAGTTCTTTTGTTCTGAGCAAGCTCACTGTTCAGACCCCTTAGGAAAAATAGTAGAGTAGAAGAGTACTCTTTTCTCAAAAGCAGAGTGTGTTTCTTGTAAGGCAAGCTAGCATTTGTTTCCCAGTCCTAAATGGAGTTGAATCACATGCAGTTTCTGGTCCTACGAGCAAGAGTTGTTTTATGGTAAGAACAGTCACTATTGCGCTCCCATTGCCATACACAGTGCAAATAGCAATCGCGTCTGTTCCCAGCAAGTACAGTGTATTGGACTGAAATGGAGCTACTGTTCTCGTCAGTTTCCGAAGCAGAGTTGAACTAGATATGGCCCATGTGTGTGAATGAAGCACAGTTCTTTTGTTCTGAGCAAGCTCACTGTTCGGACCCCATAGGAAACACAGTAGAGTAGAAGAGTGCTCTTTTCTCAAAAGCAGAGTGTGTTTCTTGTAAGGCAAGCTAGTGTTTGTTTCCCAATCGTAAATGGAGTTGAATCCCATGCAGTTTCTGGTCCTACGAGCAAGAGTTGTTTTCTGGTAAGAAGAGTCACTATTGTACTCCCATTGTCATACACATGGCAAATAGCACTGGCGTCTGTTCCCAGCATGTACAGTGTATTGGACTGAAGAGAATCTACTGTTCTTGTCAGTTTCCTAAGCAGAGTTGAACTAGATATGGCCCGTGTGTGTAGGAAGCAAAGTTCTTTTGTTCTGAGCAAGCTCACTGTTCTGGCCCTATAGGAAACACAGTAGAGTAGAAGAGTGCTCTTTTCTCAAAAGCAGAGTGTGTTTCTTGTAAGGCGAGCTAGCGTTGGTTTCCCAGTCCTAAATGGAGTTGAATCCCATGCAGTTTCTGGTACTATGAGCAAGAGTTGTTTTCTGGTAAGGAAAGTCACTATTGCGCTGCCATTGCCATACACAAGACAAATAGCACTGGTGTCTGTTGCCAGCAAGTACAGTGTATTGGACTGAAGAGGATCTACTGTTCTTGTCAGGTTCCTAAGCAGACTTGAACTAGATATGGCCGTGTGTGTAGGAAGCACAATTTTTTTTGTTCTGAGCAAGCTCACTGTTTGGACCCCCTAGGAAACACAGTAGAGTAGAAGAGTGCTCTTTTCTCAAAAGCGGACTGTGTTTCTTGTAAGGCGAGCTAGCGTTTGTTTCCCAGTCCTAAATGGTGTTGAATCTCAGGCAGTTTCTGGTCCTATGAGCAAGAGTTGTTTTCTGGTAAGAAGAGTCACCATTGCGCTCCCATTGCCATACACAGTGCAAATAGCACTAGCGTCTGTTCCCAGCAAGTACTGTGTATTGGACAGAGGAGGAGCTACTGTTCTTGTCAGTTTCCTAAGCAGAGTTGAACTAGATATGTCCCGTGTATAGGAAGCACAGTTCTTTTGTTCTGAGAAAGCTCACTGTTCTGGCCTGATAGGATACACAGTAGAGTAGAAGAGTGCTCTTTTCTCAAAAGCAGAGTGTATTTCTCCTAAGGCAAGCTAGGGATTGTTTCCCAGTCCTAAATGGAGTTGAATCACATGCAGTTTCTGTTCCTACAGGCAAGAGTTGTTTTCTGGTAAGAAGAGTCACTATTGAGCTCCCATTGTGATACACAGTGCAAATAGCTCTCGCGTCTGCTCCCAGCAAATACATTGTATTGGACATAAGAGGAGCTACTATTCTTGTCAGTTTCCTAAGCAGAGTTGAACTAGATATGGCCCGTGTGTGTAGGAAGCACAGTTCTTTTGTTCTGAGCAAGCTCACTGTTCAGACCCCATAGGAAACACAGTAGAGTAGAAGAGTGCTCTTTTCTCAAAAGCAGAGTGTGTTTCTTGTAAGGCTAGCTAGTGTTTGTTTCCCAGTCAGAAACGGAGTTGAATCCCACTCAATTTCTGGTCCTACAAGCAAGAGTTGTTTTCTGGTAAAAAGAGTCACTATTGTGCTTCCATTGCCATACACGGTGCAAATAGCATTCGCGTCTGTTCCCAGCAAGTACAGTGTATTGCACAGTAGAGGAGCTACTGTTCTTGTCAGTTTCCAAAGCAGAGTTGAACTAGATATGGCCCGTGTGTGTAGGAAGCACTGTTCTATTGTTCTGAGCAAGCTCACTGTTCTGGCCCTATAGGAAACACAGTAGAGTAGAAGAGTACTCTTTTCTCAAAAGCAGAGTGTGTTTCTTGTAAGGCTAGCTAGTGTTTGTTTCCCAGTCAGAAACAAAGTTGAATCCCAAGTAGTTTCTGGTCCTACGAGCAGGAGTTGTTTTCTGGTAAGAAGAGTCACTATTGAGCTCCCAATGTCATATACAGTGCAAATAGCTCTCGCGTCTGCTCCCAGGAAATACAGTGTATTGGACTGAAGAGGAGCTACTATTCCTTTCAGTTTCCTAAGCAGATTTGACCTACATATGGCCGGTGTGTGTAGGAAGCACAGTTCTTTTGTTCTGAGCAAGCTCACTGTTCAGACCCCATAGGAAACACAGCAGAGTAGAAGAGTAATCTTTTCTCAAAAGCAGAGTGTATTTCTTGTAAGGCGAGCTAGTGTTTGTTTCCCAGTCCTAAATGGAGTTGAATCACATGCAGTTTTTGGTCCTACGAGCAAGAGTTGTTTTCTGGTAAGGAAAGTCACTATTGTGCTCCCTTACCCACACAGAGCGCAAATAGGACTCACGTCTGCTCCCATCAAGTACAGTGTTTTGGAAAGAAGAGGAGCTACAGTTCTTGTCAGTTTCCTAAGCAGAGTTGAACTAGATATGACCCGTGTGTATAGTAAGCACAGTTCTTTTTTTCTGAGCAAGCTCACTGTTCGGGCCCCATAGGAAACACAGTAGAGTAGAAGAGTGCTCTTTTCTCAAAATCAGAGTGTGTTTCTTCTAAGGCGAGCTAGGGTTTGTTTCCCAGTGAGAAATGAAGTTGAATCCCATGCAGTTTCTGGTCCTAAGCAAGAGTTGTTTTCTGGTAAGAAGAGTCACTATTGTGCTCCCATTGTCATACACAGGTTAAATAGCACGGGCGTCTCTTCCCAGCAAGTAAAGTGTATTCGACTGAAGAGGATCTACTGTTCTTGTCAGTTTCCTAAGCAGAGTTGAACTAGATGTGGCCCATTTGTGTAGGAAGCACAGTTCTTTTGTTCTGAGCAAGCTCACTGTTCAGACCCTATAGGAAACACTGTAGAGTAGAAGAGTGCTCTTTTCTCAAAATCATAGTGTGTTTCTTCTAAGGCGAGCTATGGTTTGTTTCCCAGTCCTAAATGGAGTTGAATCCCATGCAGTTTCTGGTCCTACAGGCAAGAGTTGTTTTCTGGTGGGAAGAGTCACTATTGAGCTCCCATTGTCATACACAGTGCAAATACCTCTCACGTCTGCTCCCAGCAAGTACATTGTATTAAACAGAAGAAGAGCTACTGTTCTTGTCAGTTTCCTAAGCAGAGTTGAACTAGATATGGCCCGTGTGTGTAGGAAGCACAGTTCTTTTGTTCTGAGCAAGCTCACTGTTCGGACCCCATAGGAAACACAGTAGAGTAGGCGAGTGCTCTTTTCTCAAAAGCAGAGTGTGTTTCTTGTAAAGCTAGCTAGTGTTTGTTTCCCAGTCATAAACACATTTGAATCACACGCAGTTTCTGGTCCTACGAGCAAGAGTTTTTTTCTGGTAAGAAGAGTCACTATTGTGCTCCCATTGCCATACACAGTGCAAAAGCACTCGCGTCTGCTCCCAGCAAGTACAGTGTATTGGACTGAAGAGGAGCTACTGTTCTTGTCAGTTTCCTAAGCAGAGTTGAACTAGATGTGGCCCGTTTGTGTAGGAAGCACAGTTCTTTTGTTCTGAGCAAGCTCACTGTTCAGACCCTATAGGAAACACTGTAGAGTAGAAGAGTGCTCTTTTCTCAAAAGCAGAGTGTATTTCTTGTAAAGGAAGCTAGCGTTTGTTTCCCAGGTTTAAATGGAGTTGAATCACATGCAGTTTCTGGTCCTACGAGCAAGAGTTGTTTTCTGGTAAGGAAAGTCACTATTGCGCTCCCTTAGGCACACACAGTGCAAATAGCACTCGAGTATGTTCCCAGCAAGTACAGTGTATTGGAAAGAAGAGGATATACTGTTCTTGTCAGTTTCCTAAGCAGAGTGGAACTAGATATGACCCGTGTGTGTAGGAAGCACAGTTCTTTTTTCTGAGCAAGCTCACAGTTCCGAGCCCATAGGAAACACAGTAGAGTAGAAGAGTGATCTTTTCTCAAAATCATAGTGTGTTTCTTGTAAGGCGAGCTAGCGTTTGTTTCCCAGTCCTAAATGGAGTTGAATCACATGCAGTTTCTGGTCCTATGAGTAAGAGTTTTTTTCTGTTAAGAAGAGTCACTATTGCGTTCCCATTGTCATACACAGCGCAAATAGCACTGTCGTCTGTTCCCAGCATGTACAATGTATTGGACTGAAGAGGATCTACTGTTCTTGTCAGTTTCCTAAGCAGAGTTGAACTAGATGTGGCCCGTGTGTGTAGGAAGCACAGTTCTTTTGTTCTGAGCAAGCTCACTGTTCGGACACCATAGGAAACACAGTAGAGTAGAAGAGTGCTCTTTTCTCAAAAGCAGAGTGTGTTTCTTGTAAGGCAAGCTAGCGTTTGTTTCCCAGTCCTAAATGGAGTTGAATCCCATGCAGTTTCTGGTCCTACAGGCAAGAGTTGTTTTTTGGTGGGAAGAGTCACTATTGAGCTCCCATTGTCATACACAGTGCAAATAGTTCTCACGTCTGCTCCCAGCAAGTACATTGTATTAGACAGAAGAGGAGCTACTGTTCTTGTCAGTTTCCTATGCAGAGTTGAAGTAGATATGGCCCGTGTGTGTAGGAAGCACAGTTCTTTTGTTCTGAGCAAGCTCACTGTTCTGAACCTATAGGAAACACAGTAGAGTAGAAGAGTGCTCTTTTCTCAAAAGCAGAGTGTGTTTCTTCTAAGGCGAGCTATGGTTTGTTTCCCAGTCCTAAATGGAGTTGAATCACATGCAGTTTCTGGTCCTACAGGCAAGAGTTTTTTTCTGGTGGGAAGAGTCACCTTTGAGCTCCCATTGTCGTACACAGTGCAAATAGCTCTCACGTCTGCTCCCAGCAAGTACAGTGTATTAGACTGAAGAGGACCTACTGTTCTTGTCAGTTTCCTAAGCAGAGTTTAACTACATATGACCCGTGTGTGTAGGAAGGACATTTCTTTTGTTCTGAGCAAGCTCACTGTTCAGACTCCATAGGAAACACAGTAGAGTAGAAGAGTGCTCTTTTCTCAAAAGCAGAGTGTGTTTCTTGTAAGGCTAGCTAGTGTTTGTTTCCCAGTCAGAAACGGAGTTGAATCCCACTCAATTTCTTGTCCTACAAGCAAGAGTTGTTTTCTGGTAAAAAGAGTCACTATTGTGCTTCCATTGCCATACACGGTGCAAATAGCATTCGCGTCTGTTCCCAGCAAGTACAGTGTATTGCACAGTAGAGGAGCTACTGTTCTTGTCAGTTTCCAAAGCAGAGTTGAACTAGATATGGCCCGTGTGTGTAGGAAGCACTGTTCTATTGTTCTGAGCAAGCTCACTGTTCTGGCCCTATAGGAAACACAGTAGAGTAGAAGAGTACTCTTTTCTCAAAAGCAGAGTGTGTTTCTTGTAAGGCTAGCTAGTGTTTGTTTCCCAGTCAGAAACAAAGTTGAATCCCAAGTAGTTTCTGGTCCTACGAGCAGGAGTTGTTTTCTGGTAAGAAGAGTCACTATTGAGCTCCCAATGTCATATACAGTGCAAATAGCTCTCGCGTCTGCTCCCAGGAAATACAGTGTATTGGACTGAAGAGGAGCTACTATTCCTTTCAGTTTCCTAAGCAGATTTGACCTACATATGGCCGGTGTGTGTAGGAAGCACAGTTCTTTTGTTCTGAGCAAGCTCACTGTTCAGACCCCATAGGAAACACAGCAGAGTAGAAGAGTAATCTTTTCTCAAAAGCAGAGTGTATTTCTTGTAAGGCGAGCTAGTGTTTGTTTCCCAGTCCTAAATGGAGTTGAATCACATGCAGTTTTTGGTCCTACGAGCAAGAGTTGTTTTCTGGTAAGGAAAGTCACTATTGTGCTCCCTTACCCACACAGAGCGCAAATAGGACTCACGTCTGCTCCCATCAAGTACAGTGTTTTGGAAAGAAGAGGAGCTACAGTTCTTGTCAGTTTCCTAAGCAGAGTTGAACTAGATATGACCCGTGTGTATAGTAAGCACAGTTCTTTTTTTCTGAGCAAGCTCACTGTTCGGGCCCCATAGGAAACACAGTAGAGTAGAAGAGTGCTCTTTTCTCAAAATCAGAGTGTGTTTCTTCTAAGGCGAGCTAGGGTTTGTTTCCCAGTGAGAAATGAAGTTGAATCCCATGCAGTTTCTGGTCCTAAGCAAGAGTTGTTTTCTGGTAAGAAGAGTCACTATTGTGCTCCCATTGTCATACACAGGTTAAATAGCACGGGCGTCTCTTCCCAGCAAGTAAAGTGTATTCGACTGAAGAGGATCTACTGTTCTTGTCAGTTTCCTAAGCAGAGTTGAACTAGATGTGGCCCATTTGTGTAGGAAGCACAGTTCTTTTGTTCTGAGCAAGCTCACTGTTCAGACCCTATAGGAAACACTGTAGAGTAGAAGAGTGCTCTTTTCTCAAAATCATAGTGTGTTTCTTCTAAGGCGAGCTATGGTTTGTTTCCCAGTCCTAAATGGAGTTGAATCCCATGCAGTTTCTGGTCCTACAGGCAAGAGTTGTTTTCTGGTGGGAAGAGTCACTATTGAGCTCCCATTGTCATACACAGTGCAAATACCTCTCACGTCTGCTCCCAGCAAGTACATTGTATTAAACAGAAGAAGAGCTACTGTTCTTGTCAGTTTCCTAAGCAGAGTTGAACTAGATATGGCCCGTGTGTGTAGGAAGCACAGTTCTTTTGTTCTGAGCAAGCTCACTGTTCGGACCCCATAGGAAACACAGTAGAGTAGGCGAGTGCTCTTTTCTCAAAAGCAGAGTGTGTTTCTTGTAAAGCTAGCTAGTGTTTGTTTCCCAGTCATAAACACATTTGAATCACACGCAGTTTCTGATCCTACGAGCAAGAGTTTTTTTCTGGTAAGAAGAGTCACTATTGTGCTCCCATTGCCATACACAGTGCAAAAGCACTCGCGTCTGCTCCCAGCAAGTACAGTGTATTGGACTGAAGAGGAGCTACTGTTCTTGTCAGTTTCCTAAGCAGAGTTGAACTAGATGTGGCCCGTTTGTGTAGGAAGCACAGTTCTTTTGTTCTGAGCAAGCTCACTGTTCAGACCCTATAGGAAACACTGTAGAGTAGAAGAGTGCTCTTTTCTCAAAAGCAGAGTGTATTTCTTGTAAAGGAAGCTAGCGTTTGTTTCCCAGGTTTAAATGGAGTTGAATCACATGCAGTTTCTGGTCCTACGAGCAAGAGTTGTTTTCTGGTAAGGAAAGTCACTATTGCGCTCCCTTAGGCACACACAGTGCAAATAGCACTCGAGTATGTTCCCAGCAAGTACAGTGTATTGGAAAGAAGAGGATATACTGTTCTTGTCAGTTTCCTAAGCAGAGTGGAACTAGATATGACCCGTGTGTGTAGGAAGCACAGTTCTTTTTTCTGAGCAAGCTCACAGTTCCGAGCCCATAGGAAACACAGTAGAGTAGAAGAGTGATCTTTTCTCAAAATCATAGTGTGTTTCTTGTAAGGCGAGCTAGCGTTTGTTTCCCAGTCCTAAATGGAGTTGAATCACATGCAGTTTCTGGTCCTATGAGTAAGAGTTTTTTTCTGTTAAGAAGAGTCACTATTACGTTCCCATTGTCATACACAGCGCAAATAGCACTGTCGTCTGTTCCCAGCATGTACAATGTATTGGACTGAAGAGGATCTACTGTTCTTGTCAGTTTCCTAAGCAGAGTTGAACTAGATGTGGCCCGTGTGTGTAGGAAGCACAGTTCTTTTGTTCTGAGCAAGCTCACTGTTCGGACACCATAGGAAACACAGTAGAGTAGAAGAGTGCTCTTTTCTCAAAAGCAGAGTGTGTTTCTTGTAAGGCAAGCTAGCGTTTGTTTCCCAGTCCTAAATGGAGTTGAATCCCATGCAGTTTCTGGTCCTACAGGCAAGAGTTGTTTTTTGGTGGGAAGAGTCACTATTGAGCTCCCATTGTCATACACAGTGCAAATAGTTCTCACGTCTGCTCCCAGCAAGTACATTGTATTAGACAGAAGAGGAGCTACTGTTCTTGTCAGTTTCCTATGCAGAGTTGAAGTAGATATGGCCCGTGTGTGTAGGAAGCACAGTTCTTTTGTTCTGAGCAAGCTCACTGTTCTGAACCTATAGGAAACACAGTAGAGTAGAAGAGTGCTCTTTTCTCAAAAGCAGAGTGTGTTTCTTCTAAGGCGAGCTATGGTTTGTTTCCCAGTCCTAAATGGAGTTGAATCACATGCAGTTTCTGGTCCTACAGGCAAGAGTTTTTTTCTGGTGGGAAGAGTCACCTTTGAGCTCCCATTGTCATACACAGTGCAAATAGCTCTCACGTCTGCTCCCAGCAAGTACAGTGTATTAGACTGAAGAGGACCTACTGTTCTTGTCAGTTTCCTAAGCAGAGTTTAACTACATATGACCCGTGTGTGTAGGAAGGACATTTCTTTTGTTCTGAGCAAGCTCACTGTTCAGACTCCATAGGAAACACAGTAGAGTAGAAGAGTGCTCTTTTCTCAAAAGCAGAGTGTGTTTCTTGTAAGGCTAGCTAGTGTTTGTTTTCCAGTCAGAAACGGAGTTGAATTTCATGCATTTTCTGGTCTTACAAGCAAGAGTTGTTTTCTGGTAAGAAGAGTCACTATTGCACTCCCATTGCCATACACAGTGCAAATAGCACTCTCGTATGTTCTCAGCATGTACAGTGTATTGGACTGAAGAGGAGCTACTGTTCTTGTCAGTTTCCTAAGCAGATTTGAACTAGATATGGCCCGTGTGTGTAGGAAGCACAGTTCTTTTGTTCTGAGCAAGCTCACTGTTCTGGCCGTTTAGGAAACACAGTAGAGTAGAAGAATGCTCTTTTCTCAAAAGCAGAGTGTGTTTCTTGTAAGGGGAGCTAGCGTTTGTTTCCCAGTCCTAAATGGAATTGAATCACATGCAGTTTTTGGTACTACGATCAAGAGTTGTTTTCTGGTAAGGAAAGTCACTTTTGCGCTCCCTTTGCCATACACAGTGCAAATAGCACTCGCATCTGTCCCAGCAAGTACAGTGTATTGGACTGAAGAGGAGCTACTGTTCTTGTCAGTTTCCTAAGCAGAGTTGAACTAGATATGTCCCGTGTGTGTAGAAAGCACAGTTCTTTTGTTCTGAGAAAGCTCACTGTTCTGGCCTGATAGGAAACACAGTGGAGTAGAAGAGTGCTCTTTTCTCAAAAGCACAGTGTGTTTCTTGTAAGGAAAGCTAGTGTTTGTTTCTCAGTCCTAAATGGTGTTGAATCCCTTGCAGTTTCTGGTCCTACGAACAATAGTTGTTTTCTGGTATGAAGAGTCACTATTGTGCTCCCATTGTCATACACAGGGCAAATAGCACTGGCGTCTGTTCCCAGCATGTACAGTGTATTAGACTGAAGAGAATCTACTGTTCTTGTCAGTTTCCTAAGCAGAGTTGAACTAGATGTGGCCCGTGTGTGTAGGTAGCACAGTTGTTTTGTTCTGAGCAAGCTCACTGTTCTGGCCCTATAGGAAACACAGTAGAGTAGAAGAGTGCTCTTTTCTCAAAAGCAGAGTGTGTTTCTTCTAAGGCAAGCTAGCGTTTCTTTCCCAGTTAAATGGAGTTGAGTCACATGCAGTTTCTCGTCCTACAAGCAAGAGTTGTTTTCAGGTAAAAAGAGTCACTATGCAGCTCCCATTGTCATACACAGTGCAAATAGCACTCCCGTCTGCTCCCAGCAAGTACAGTGTATTGAACTGAAGAGGAGCTACTGTTCTTGTCAGTTTCCTAAGCAGAGTTGAACTAGATATGGCCCGTGTGTGTAGGAAGCACAGTTCTTTTGTTCTGAGCAAGCTCACTGTTCAGACCCCTTAGGAAAAATAGTAGAGTAGAAGAGTACTCTTTTCTCAAAAGCAGAGTGTGTTTCTTGTAAGGCAAGCTAGCATTTGTTTCCCAGTCCTAAATGGAGTTGAATCACATGCAGTTTCTGGTCCTACGAGCAAGAGTTGTTTTATGGTAAGAACAGTCACTATTGCGCTCCCATTGCCATACACAGTGCAAATAGCAATCGCGTCTGTTCCCAGCAAGTACAGTGTATTGGACTGAAATGGAGCTACTGTTCTCGTCAGTTTCCGAAGCAGAGTTGAACTAGATATGGCCCATGTGTGTGAATGAAGCACAGTTCTTTTGTTCTGAGCAAGCTCACTGTTCGGACCCCATAGGAAACACAGTAGAGTAGAAGAGTGCTCTTTTCTCAAAAGCAGAGTGTGTTTCTTGTAAGGCAAGCTAGTGTTTGTTTCCCAATCGTAAATGGAGTTGAATCCCATGCAGTTTCTGGTCCTACGAGCAAGAGTTGTTTTCTGGTAAGAAGAGTCACTATTGTACTCCCATTGTCATACACATGGCAAATAGCACTGGCGTCTGTTCCCAGCATGTACAGTGTATTGGACTGAAGAGAATCTACTGTTCTTGTCAGTTTCCTAAGCAGAGTTGAACTAGATGTGGCCCGTGTGTGTAGGTAGCACAGTTGTTTTGTTCTGAGCAAGCTCACTGTTCTGGCCCTATAGGAAACACAGTAGAGTAGAAGAGTGCTCTTTTCTCAAAAGCAGAGTGTGTTTCTTCTAAGGCAAGCTAGCGTTTCTTTCCCAGTTAAATGGAGTTGAATCACATGCAGTTTCTCGTCCTACAAGCAAGAGTTGTTTTCAGGTAAAAAGAGTCACTATGCAGCTCCCATTGTCATACACAGTGCAAATAGCACTCCCGTCTGCTCCCAGCAAGTACAGTGTATTGAACTGAAGAGGAGCTACTGTTCTTGTCAGTTTCCTAAGCAGAGTTGAACTAGATATGGCCCGTGTGTGTAGGAAGCACAGTTCTTTTGTTCTGAGCAAGCTCACTGTTCAGACCCCTTAGGAAAAATAGTAGAGTAGAAGAGTACTCTTTTCTCAAAAGCAGAGTGTGTTTCTTGTAAGGCAAGCTAGCATTTGTTTCCCAGTCCTAAATGGAGTTGAATCACATGCAGTTTCTGGTCCTACGAGCAAGAGTTGTTTTATGGTAAGAACAGTCACTATTGCGCTCCCATTGCCATACACAGTGCAAATAGCAATCGCGTCTGTTCCCAGCAAGTACAGTGTATTGGACTGAAATGGAGCTACTGTTCTCGTCAGTTTCCGAAGCAGAGTTGAACTAGATATGGCCCATGTGTGTGAATGAAGCACAGTTCTTTTGTTCTGAGCAAGCTCACTGTTCGGACCCCATAGGAAACACAGTAGAGTAGAAGAGTGCTCTTTTCTCAAAAGCAGAGTGTGTTTCTTGTAAGGCAAGCTAGTGTTTGTTTCCCAATCGTAAATGGAGTTGAATCCCATGCAGTTTCTGGTCCTACGAGCAAGAGTTGTTTTCTGGTAAGAAGAGTCACTATTGTACTCCCATTGTCATACACATGGCAAATAGCACTGGCGTCTGTTCCCAGCATGTACAGTGTATTGGACTGAAGAGAATCTACTGTTCTTGTCAGTTTCCTAAGCAGAGTTGAACTAGATATGGCCCGTGTGTGTAGGAAGCAAAGTTCTTTTGTTCTGAGCAAGCTCACTGTTCTGGCCCTATAGGAAACACAGTAGAGTAGAAGAGTGCTCTTTTCTCAAAAGCAGAGTGTGTTTCTTGTAAGGCGAGCTAGCGTTGGTTTCCCAGTCCTAAATGGAGTTGAATCCCATGCAGTTTCTGGTACTATGAGCAAGAGTTGTTTTCTGGTAAGGAAAGTCACTATTGCGCTGCCATTGCCATACACAAGACAAATAGCACTGGAGTCTGTTGCCAGCAAGTACAGTGTATTGGACTGAAGAGGATCTACTGTTCTTGTCAGGTTCCTAAGCAGACTTGAACTAGATATGGCCGTGTGTGTAGGAAGCACAATTTTTTTTGTTCTGAGCAAGCTCACTGTTTGGACCCCCTAGGAAACACAGTAGAGTAGAAGAGTGCTCTTTTCTCAAAAGCAGACTGTGTTTCTTGTAAGGCGAGCTAGCGTTTGTTTCCCAGTCCTAAGTGGAGTTGAATCACATGCAGTTTCTGGTCCTACGAGCAAGAGTTGTTTTCTGGTAAGAAAAGTCACTATTGCGCTCCCATTGCCATATTCAGTGCAAATAGCACTCGCGTCTGTTCCCAGCAAGTACAGTGTATTGGACTGAAGAGGATCTACTGTTCTTTTTAGTTTCCTAAGCAGAGTTGAACTAGATATGTCCCATGTGTGTAGGAAGCACAGTTCTTTTGTTCTGAGCAAGCTCACTGTTTGGACCCCATAGGAAACACAGTAGAGTAGAAGAGTGCTCTTTTCTCAAAAGCAGAGTGTGTTTCATGTAAGGCGAGCTAGCATTTGTTTCCCAGTCCTAAATGGAGTTGAATCACATGCACTTTCTGGTCCTACGAGAAAGAGTTGTTTTCTGGTAAGGAAAGTCCCTATTGCGCTCCCATTGCCATATACAGTGCAAATAGCACTCGCGTCTGTTCCCAGCAAGTACAGTGTATCGGACTGAAGAGGAGCTACTGTTCTTGTCAGTTTCCTAAGCTGAGTTGAACTAGATATGGCCCGTGTGTGTAGGAAGCACAGTTTTTTTGTTCTGAGCAAGCTCACCGTTTGGCCCTATGGGAAACACAGTAGAGTAGAAGAGTGCTCTTTTCTCAAAAGAAGAGGGTGTTTCTTGTAAGATGAGCTAGCGTTTGTTTTCCAGTCCTAAATGGAGTTGAATCACATGCAGTTTTTGGTCCTACAAGCAAGAGTTGTTTTCTTCTAAGGAAAGTCACTATTGCGCTCCCTTTGCCATACACAGTGCAAATAGCACTCGTGTCTATTCCCAGCAAGTACAGTGTATTGGACGGAAGAGGATCTACTGTTCTTGTCAGTTTCCTAAGCAGAGTTGAACTAGATATGGCCCGTGTGGGTAGGAAGCACAGTTTTTTTGTTCTGAGCAAGCTCACTGTTCTGGCCCTATAGGAAACACAGTAGAGTAGAAGAGTGCTCTTTTCTCAAAAGCAGAGTGTGTCTCTTGTAAGGCAAGCTAGCGTTTGTTTCCCAGTCCTAAGTGGAGTTGAATCACATGCAGTTTCTGTTCCTAAAAGCAAGAGTTGTTTTCTGGTAAGAAGAGTAACAATTGCGCTCCCATTGCCATACACAGTGCAAATAGCACTCGCGTCTGCTCCCAGCAAGTACAGTGTATTGGACTAAAGAGGAGCTACTGTTCTTGGCAGTTTAATAAGCACAGTTGAACTAAATATGGCCCGTGTGTAATAAGCACAGTTCTTTTGTTCTGAGCAAGCTCACTGTTCTGGCACTTTAGGAATAACAGTAGAGTAGAAGCGTGCTCTTTTCCCAAAGCAGAGTGTGTTTCTTGTAAGGCGAGCTAGCATTTGTTTCCCAGTCCTAAATGGAGTTGAATCACATGTACTTTCTGGTCCTACAAGCAAGAGTTGTTTTCTGGTAAGAAGAGTCACTATTGAGCTCCCATTGTCATACACATCGCAAATAGCACGGTCGTCTGTTCCCAGCAAGTACAATGTATTGGACAGAAGAGTAGCTACTGCTCTTGTCAGTTTCCTAAGCAGAGTTGAAATAGATATGGCCCGTGTGTGTAGGTTGCACAGTTCTTTTTTACTGAGCAAGCTCACTGTTCAGACCCCATAGGAAACACAGTACAGTAGAAGAGTGCTCTTTTCTCAAAAGCAGAGT
The DNA here is from genome assembly GCF_949786415.1 of Peromyscus eremicus. NCBI lineage: Eukaryota > Metazoa > Chordata > Mammalia > Rodentia > Cricetidae > Peromyscus > Peromyscus eremicus. Next base: position 165,198 of record NW_026734922.1, on the reverse strand, counting down.
GTGTTTCTTGTAAGGCTAGCTAGTGTTTGTTTCCCAGTCAGAAACGGAGTTGAATTGCATGTAGTTTCTGGTCCTACCAGCAAGAGTTGTTTTCTGGTAACAAGTGCCACTATTGCGCTCCCATTGCCATACACAGAACAAATAGCACTCACGTCTGCTCCCAGCAAGTACAGTGTATTGGACTGAAGAGGAGCTACTGTTCTTATCAGTTTCTTAAGCAGAGTTGAACTAGATGTGGCCCGTGTGTGTAGGAAGCACAGTTCTTTTGTTCTGAGCAAGCTCACTGTTCTGGCCCTATAGGAAACACAGTAGAGTAGAAGAGTGCTCTTTTCTCAAAAGCAGAGTGTTTTTCTTGTAAGGTGAGCTAGCGTTTGTTTCCCAGTACTAAATGGAGTTGAATCACATGCAGTTTTTGGTCCTACGACCAAGAGTTGTTTTCTGGTAAGGAAAGTCACTATTGTGCTCCCTTTACCATACTCAGTGCAAATAGCACTCCCGTCTGTTCCCAACAAGTACAGTGTATTGGACGGAAGAGGATCTACTGTTCTTGTCACTTTCCTAAGCACAGTTGAACTAGATATGGCCCGTGTGTGTAGGAAGCACAGTTTTTTTGTTCTGAGAAAGCTCACTGTTCTGGCCCTATAGGAAACACAGTAGAGTAGACGAGAGCTCTTTTCTCAAAAGCAGAGTTTGTTTCTTGTAAGGCGAGCTAGCGTTTGTTTCCCAGTCCTAAATGGAGTTGAATCCCATGCAGTTTCTGGTCCTAGGAGCAAGAGTTGTTTTCTGGTAAGAAGAGTCACTATTGTGCTCCCATTGTCATACACAGGGCAAATAGCACTGGTATCTCTTCCCAGGATGTACAGTGTATTGGACTGAAGAGGAGCTAGTGTTCTTGTCAGTTTCCTGAGCAGAGTTGAACTAGATATGGCCCGTGTGTGTAGGAAGCACAGTTCTTTTGTTCTGAGCAAGATCACTGTTATGGCCCTATAGGAAACACACTAGAGTAGAATAGTGCTTTTTTCTCAAAAGCAGAGTGTGTTTCTTGTAAGGCAAGCTAGCGTTCGTTTTCCAGTCCTAAATGGAGTTGAGTCACATGCAGTTTGAAGTCCTATGAGCAAGAGTTGTTTCTGGTAAGAAGAGTCACTATTGCGCTCCCATTGCCATACACAGAACAAATAGCACTCACGTCTGCTCCCAGCAAGTACAGTGTATTTGACTGAAGAGGAGCTACTGTTCTTGTCAGTTTCTTAAGCAGAGTTGAACTAGATGTGGCCCATGTGTATAGGAAGCACAGTTCTTTGTTCTGAACAAGCTCTGTGATATGGCCATATAGGAAACACAGTAGTATAGAAGAGTGCTCTTTTCTCAAAAGCAGAGTGTGTTTCTTATAAGGCGAGCTAGGGTTTGTTTCCCAGTCCTAAATGAAATTGAATAACATTCATTTTCTGGTCTTACGAGCAAGAGTTGTTTCGAGGAAAGAAGAGTCACTATTGCGCTCCCATTCTCATACACAGGGCAAATAGCACTGGCATCTGTTCCCAGCATGTACAGTGTATTGGACGGAAGAGGATCTACTGTTCTTGTCAGTTTTCTTAGCAGAGTTGAACTAGATATGGCCCGTGTGTGTAGGAAGCACAGTTCTTTTGTTCTGAGCAAGCTCACTGTTCGGACAACATAGGAAACACAGTAGAGTATTAGAGTGTTCTTTTCTCAAAAGCAGAGCGTGTTTCTTGTAAGGCAAGCGAGTGTTTCTTTCCCAGTCAGACATGGAGTTGAATCCCATGCAGTTTCTGGTCCTACAAGCAAGAGTTGTTTTCTGGTAAGAAGTGTCACTATTGTGCTCCCATTGCCATACACAGTGCAAATAGCACTCGCCTCTGTTCCCAGCAAGTACAGTGTATTGGAATGAAGAGGAGCTACTGTTCTTGTCAGTTTCCTAAGCAGAGTTGAACTAGATATGGCCCGTGTTTGTAGGAAGCACAGTTCTTTTGTTCTGAGCAAGCTCACTGTTCTGGCCCTATAGGAAAAACAGTAGAGTAGAAGAGTGCTTTTTTCTCAAAAGCAGAGTGTGTTTCTTGTAAGGCAAGCTATCGTTTGTTTTCCAGTCCTAAATGGAGTTGAGTCACATGCAATTTGTGGTCCTATGAGCAAGAGTTGTTTTCTGGTAAGAAGAGTCACTATTGAGCTCCCATTGCCATACACAGTGCAAATAGCACTCGCGTCTGTTCCCAGCAAGTACAGTGTATTGGACTGAAGAGGATCTACTGTTCTTGTCATTATCCTAAGCAGAGTTGAACTAGATATGGCCCATGTGTGTAGGAACCACATTTCTTTTGTTCTGAACAAGCCCACTGTTCAGACCCAATAGGAAACACAGTAGAGTAGAAGAGTGCTCTTTCCTCAAAAACAGAGTGTGTTTCTTGTAAGGCGAGCTAGTGTTTGTATCAAAGTCCTAAATGGAGTTGAATCCCATGCAGTTTCTGGTCCTACAAGCAAGAGTTGTTTTCTGGTAAGAAGAGTCACTATTGCGCTCCCATTGCCTTACACAGTGGAAATAGCACTCACGTATATTCCCAGCAATTACAGTGTATTAGAATGAAGAGTAGTTACTCTTTTTGTCAGTTTCTTAAGCAGAGTTGAACTAGATGTGGCGTGTGTGTGTAGGAATCACAGTTCTTTTGTTCTGAGCAAGCTCACTGTTCTGTCCCTACAGGAAACACAGTAGAGTAGAAGAGTGCTCTTTTCTCAAAAGCAGAGTGTGTTTCTTGTATGGGGAGCTAGCATTTGATTCCCAGTCCTAAATGGAGTTGAATCACATGCAGTTTTTGGTCCTACGAGCAAGAGTTGTTTTCTGGTAAGGAAATTCACTATTGCGCTCCCTTATCCATACACAGTGCAAATAGCACTCGCGTCTGTTCCCAGCAAGTACAGTGTATTGGAAAGAAGAGGTGATACTGTTCTTGTCAGTTTCCTAAGCAGAGTTGAATGGATATGGCCCGTCTGTTTAGGAAGAACAGCTCTTTTGTTCTGAGCAATCTCACTGTTCGGTCCCAATAGGAAACACAGTAGAGTAGAAGAGTGCTCTTTTCTCAAAAGCAGAGTGTGTTTCTTGGAAGGCTAGCTAGTGTTTGTTTCCCAGTCATAAACGGAGTTGAATCCCATGCAGTTTGTGGTCCTACGAGCAAGAGTTGTTTTCTGGTAAGAAGAGTCACTATAGAGCTCCCATTGCCATACACAGTGCAAATAGCACTCGCATCTGCTCCCAGCAATTACACTGCATTGGACTGAAGAGGATCTACTGTTCTTGTCAGTTTCCTAAGCAGAGTTGAACTAGATGTGGCCCATGTGTGTAGGAAGCACAGTTCTTTAGTTCTGAGCAAGCTCACTGTTTTGGCCCTATAGGAAACACAGTAGAGTAGAAGAGTGCTCTTTTCTCATAAGCAGAGTGTGTTTCTTGTAAGGGGAGCTAGCGTTTGTTTCCCAGTCCTAAATAGAGTTGAATCACATGCACTTTTTGGTCCTACGAGCAAGAGTTGTTTTCTGGTTAGGAAAGTCACTACTGTGCTCCCTTAGCCATACACAGTGCAAATACCACTCGCGTCTGTTCTCAGCAAGTACACTGTATTGGAAAGAAGAGGATCTACTGTTCTTCTCAGTTTCCTAACCAGAGTTGAACTAGATATGGCCCGTGTGTGTAGGAAGCACAGTTCTTTTGTTTTGAGCAAGCTCACTGTTTTGGCCCTTTAGGAAACACAGTAGAGTAGTAGAGTGATCTTTTCTCAAAAGCAGAGTGTCTTTCTTGTAAGGCTAGCTAGTGTTTGTTTCCCAGTCAGAAACGGAGATGAATCCCATGCAGTTTCTGGTCCTACAAGCAAGAGTTGTTTTCTGGTAAGAAGAGTCACTATTGTGCTCCCATTGCCATACACAGTGCAAATAGAACTCGCGTCTGCTCCCAGCAAGTACAGTGTATTGGACTGAAGAGGATCTACTGTTCTTGTCAGTTTTCGAAGCAGAGTTGAACTAGATATGGCCCGTGTGTGTAGGAAGCACAGTTCTTTTCTTCTGAGCAAGCTCACTGTTCTGGCCCCATAGGAAACACAAAAGAATAGAAGAGTGCTCTTTTCTCAAAAGCAGAGTGTGTTTCTTGTAAAGCGAGCTAGCGTTTGTTTCCCAGTCCTAAATGGAGGTGAATCACATGCAGTTTCTGGTCCTACCAGCAAGAGTTTTTTTCTGGTAAGAAGAGTCACTATTGTGCTTCCTTTGCCATACACAGTGCAAAGAGCACTTGCGTCTGTTCCCAGCAAGTACAGTGTATTGGACAGAAGAGGAGCTACTGTTCTTGTCAGTTTCCTAAGCAGAGTTGAACTAGATATGGCCCGTGTGGCGGAAGCACAGTTCTTTTGTTCTGAGCAAGCTCACTTTTCAGACCACATAGGAAACACAGTAGAGTAGAACTGTGCTCTTTTCTCAAAAGCGGAGTCTCTTTCTTGTAAGGTGAGCTAGCGTTTGTTTCCCAGTCCTAAATGGTGTTGAATCCCTTGCAGTTTCTGGTCCAACGAGCAAGAGTTGTTTTCTGGTAAGAAGAGTCACTATTGCGCTCCCATTGTCATACACAGGTCAAATAGCACATGCGTCTGTTCCCAGCAAGTACAGTAATCGGACTGAAGTGGAGCTACTTTTCTTGTCAGTTTCCTAAGCAGAGTTGAACTAGATATGGCCCGTGTGTGTAGGAAGCACAGTTCTTTTGTTCTGAGCAAGCGCACTGTTCTGGCCCTATAGGAAACACAGTAGAGTAGAAGAGTGCTCTTTTCTCAAAAGCAGAGTGTGTTTCTTGTAAGGCGAGCTAGCGTTTGTTTCCCAGTCCTAAATGGAGTTGAATCACATGCAGTTTCTGGTCCTACGAGCAAGGTTGTGTTCTGGTAAAAAGAGACACTATTGTGCTTTCATTGCCATACCCAGTGCAAATAGCACTCGCGTCTGTTCCCAGCCAAGTACAGTGTATTGTACAGTAGAGGAGCTACTGTTCTTGTCAGTTTCCTAAGCAGAGTTTAACTAGAAATAGCACGTATGTGTAGGAAGCACAGTTCTTTTGTTCTGAGCAAGCTCACTGTTTGGACCCCATAGGAAACACAGTAGAGTAGAAGAGTGCTCTTTTCTCAAAAGCAGAGTGTGTTTCTTCTAAGGCAAGCTAGCTTTTGTTTCACAGTCCTAAAAGGACTTGAATCACATGCAGTTTCTGGTCCTACAGGCAAGAGTTGTTTTCTGGTAAGAAGAGTCACTATTGAGCTCCCATTGTCATACACAGTGCAAATAGCTCTCGCCTCTGCTCCCAGCAAGAACATTGTATTGGACAGAAGAGGAGCTACTGTTCTTGTCAGTTTCCTAAGCAGAGTTGAACTACATATGGCCCGTATGTGTAGGAAGCACAGTTCTTTTGTTCTGAGCAAGCTCACTGTTCTGGTCCTATAGGAAACACAGTAGAGTAGAAGAGTGCTCTTTTCTCAAAAGTAGAGTGTGTTCCTTGTAAGGCAAGCTAGCGTTTGTTTCCCAGTCTTAAATGGAGTTGAATCCCATGCAGTTTCTGGTCCTACGAGCAAAGGTTGTTTTCTGGTAAGAAGAGTCACTGTTGTGCTCACATTGCCATTAACAATGCAAATAGCACTCGCATCTGTTCTGGTCCTATAGGAAACACAGTAGAGTAGAAGAGTGCTCTTATCTCAAAAGCAGAGTGTGTTTCTTGTAAGGCGAGCTAGTGTTTGTTTCCCAGTCAGACACAGAGTTGAATCCCATGCAGTTTCTGGTCCTAAGTGCAAGAGTTGTTTTCTGGTAAGAATAGTCACTATAGCGCTCCCATTGCCATACACAGTTCAAATAGCACTCGCATCTGCTCCCAGCAAGTACAGTGTATTGGACTGAAGAGGAGCTACTATTGTTGTCAGTTTCCTAAGCAGAGTTGAACTAGATATGGACGGTGTGTGTAGGAAGCACAGTTCCTTTGTTCTGAGCAAGCTCACTGTTCTGGCCATTTAGGAAACACAGTAGAGTAGAAGAGTGCTGTTTTCTCAATAGCAGAATGTGTTTCTTGTAAGGCGAGCTAGCGTTTGTTTCCCTGTCCTAAATGAAGTTGAGTCACATGCAGTTTCTGGTCCTATGAGCAAGAGTTTTTTTCTGGTAAGAAGAGTCACTATTGTGCTACCATTGCAATACACAGTGCAAATAGCACTCGCGTCTGTTCCCAGCAAGTACAGTGTATTAGACTGAAGAGGACCTACTGTTCTTGTCAGTTTCCTAAGCAGAGTTTAACTACATATGACCCGTGTGTGTAGGAAGGACATTTCTTTTGTTCTGAGCAAGCTCACTGTTCAGACTCCATAGGAAACACAGTAGAGTAGAAGAGTGCTCTTTTCTCAAAAGCAGAGTGTGTTTCTTGTAAGGCTAGCTAGTGTTTGTTTTCCAGTCAGAAACGGAGTTGAATTTCATGCATTTTCTGGTCTTACAAGCAAGAGTTGTTTTCTGGTAAGAAGAGTCACTATTGCACTCCCATTGCCATACACAGTGCAAATAGCACTCTCGTAGGTTCTCAGCATGTACAGTGTATTGGACTGAAGAGGAGCTACTGTTCTTGTCAGTTTCCTAAGCAGAGTTGAACTAGATATGGCCCGTGTGTGTAGGAAGCACAGTTCTTTTGTTCTTTGGAAGCTCACTGTTCTGGCCCTATAGGATACACAGTAGAGTAGAAGAGTGCTCTTTTCTCAAAAGCAGAGTGTGTTTCTTGTAAGGTGAGCTAGCGTTTGTTTCCCAATCCTAAATGTAATTGAATCACATGCAGTTTTTGGTACTACGATCAAGAGTTGTTTTCTGGTAAGGAAAGTCACTTTTGCGCTCCCTTTGCCATACACAGTGCAAATAGCACTCGCATCTGTCCCAGCAAGTACAGTGTATTGGACTGAAGAGGAGCTACTGTTCTTGTCAGTTTCCTAAGCAGAGTTGAACTAGATATGTCCCGTGTGTGTAGAAAGCACAGTTCTTTTGTTCTGAGAAAGCTCACTGTTCTGGCCTGATAGGAAACACAGTAGAGTAGAAGAGTGCTCTTTTCTCAAAAGCACAGTGTGTTTCTTGTAAGGAAAGCTAGTGTTTGTTTCTCAGTCCTAAATGGTGTTGAATCCCATGCAGTTTCTGGTCCTACGAACAATAGTTGTTTTCTGGTATGAAGAGTCACTATTGTGCTCCCATTGTCATACACAGGGCAAATAGCACTGGCGTCTGTTCCCAGCATATACAGTGTATTAGACTGAAGAGAATCTACTGTTCTTGTCAGTTTCCTAAGCAGAGTTGAACTAGATGTGGCCCGTGTGTGTAGGTAGCACAGTTGTTTTGTTCTGAGCAAGCTCACTGTTCTGGCCCTATAGGAAACACAGTAGAGTAGAAGAGTGCTCTTTTCTCAAAAGCAGAGTGTGTTTCTTCTAAGGCAAGCTAGCGTTTCTTTCCCAGTTAAATGGAGTTGAATCACATGCAGTTTTTCGTCCTACAAGCAAGAGTTGTTTTCAGGTAAAAAGAGTCACTATGCAGCTCCCATTGTCATACACAGTGCAAATAGCACTCCCGTCTGCTCCCAGCAAGTACAGTGTATTGAACTGAAGAGGAGCTACTGTTCTTGTCAGTTTCCTAAGCAGAGTTGAACTAGATATGGCCCGTGTGTGTAGGAAGCACAGTTCTTTTGTTCTGAGCAAGCTCACTGTTCAGACCCCTTAGGAAAAATAGTAGAGTAGAAGAGTACTCTTTTCTCAAAAGCAGAGTGTGTTTCTTGTAAGGCAAGCTAGCATTTGTTTCCCAGTCCTAAATGGAGTTGAATCACATGCAGTTTCTGGTCCTACGAGCAAGAGTTGTTTTATGGTAAGAACAGTCACTATTGCGCTCCCATTGCCATACACAGTGCAAATAGCAATCGCGTCTGTTCCCAGCAAGTACAGTGTATTGGACTGAAATGGAGCTACTGTTCTCGTCAGTTTCCGAAGCAGAGTTGAACTAGATATGGCCCATGTGTGTGAATGAAGCACAGTTCTTTTGTTCTGAGCAAGCTCACTGTTCGGACCCCATAGGAAACACAGTAGAGTAGAAGAGTGCTCTTTTCTCAAAAGCAGAGTGTGTTTCTTGTAAGGCGAGCTAGTGTTTGTTTCCCAATTGTAAATGGAGTTGAATCCCATGCAGTTTCTGGTCCTACGAGCAAGAGTTGTTTTCTGGTAAGAAGAGTCACTATTGTACTCCCATTGTCATACACATGGCAAATAGCACTGGCGTCTGTTCCCAGCATGTACAGTGTATTGGACTGAAGAGAATCTACTGTTCTTGTCAGTTTCCTAAGCAGAGTTGAACTAGATATGGCCCGTGTGTGTAGGAAGCAAAGTTCTTTTGTTCTGAGCAAGCTCACTGTTCTGGCCCTATAGGAAACACAGTAGAGTAGAAGAGTGCTCTTTTCTCAAAAGCAGAGTGTGTTTCTTGTAAGGCGAGCTATCGTTTGTTTCCCAGTCCTAAATGGTGTTGAATCTCAGGCAGTTTCTGGTCCTATGAGCAAGAGTTGTTTTCTGGTAAGAAGAGTCACCATTGCGCTCCCATTGCTATACACAGTGCAAATAGCACTAGCGTCTGTTCCCAGCAAGTACTGTGTATTGGACAGAGGAGGAGCTACTGTTCTTGTCAGTTTCCTAAGCAGAGTTGAACTAGATATGTCCCGTGTATGTAGGAAGCACAGTTCTTTTGTTCTGAGAAAGCTCACTGTTCTGGCCTGATAGGATACACAGTAGAGTAGAAGAGTGCTCTTTTCTCAAAAGCAGAGTGTATTTCTCCTAAGGCAAGCTAGGGATTGTTTCCCAGTCCTAAATGGAGTTGAATCACATGCAGTTTCTGTTCCTACAGGCAAGAGTTGTTTTCTGGTAAGAAGAGTCACTATTGAGCTCCCATTGTGATACACAGTGCAAATAGCTCTCGCGTCTGCTCCCAGCAAATACATTGTATTGGACATAAGAGGAGCTACTATTCTTGTCAGTTTCCTAAGCAGAGTTGAACTAGATATGGCCCGTGTGTGTAGGAAGCACAGTTCTTTTGTTCTGAGCAAGCTCACTGTTCAGACCCCATAGGAAACACAGTAGAGTAGAAGAGTGCTCTTTTCTCAAAAGCAGAGTGTGTTTCTTGTAAGGCTAGCTAGTGTTTGTTTCCCAGTCAGAAACGGAGTTGAATCCCACTCAATTTCTGGTCCTACAAGCAAGAGTTGTTTTCTGGTAAAAAGAGTCACTATTGTGCTTCCATTGCCATACACGGTGCAAATAGCATTCGCGTCTGTTCCCAGCAAGTACAGTGTATTGCACAGTAGAGGAGCTACTGTTCTTGTCAGTTTCCAAAGCAGAGTTGAACTAGATATGGCCCGTGTGTGTAGGAAGCACTGTTCTATTGTTCTGAGCAAGCTCACTGTTCTGGCCCTATAGGAAACACAGTAGAGTAAAAGAGTACTCTTTTCTCAAAAGCAGAGTGTGTTTCTTGTAAGGCTAGCTAGTGTTTGTTTCCCAGTCAGAAACAAAGTTGAATCCCAAGTAGTTTCTGGTCCTACGAGCAGGAGTTGTTTTCTGGTAAGAAGAGTCACTATTGAGCTCCCAATGTCATATACAGTGCAAATAGCTCTCGCGTCTGCTCCCAGGAAATACAGTGTATTGGACTGAAGAGGAGCTACTATTCCTTTCAGTTTCCTAAGCAGATTTGACCTACATATGGCCGGTGTGTGTAGGAAGCACAGTTCTTTTGTTCTGAGCAAGCTCACTGTTCAGACCCCATAGGAAACACAGCAGAGTAGAAGAGTAATCTTTTCTCAAAAGCAGAGTGTATTTCTTGTAAGGCGAGCTAGTGTTTGTTTCCCAGTCCTAAATGGAGTTGAATCACATGCAGTTTTTGGTCCTACGAGCAAGAGTTGTTTTCTGGTAAGGAAAGTCACTATTGTGCTCCCTTACCCACACAGAGCGCAAATAGGACTCACGTCTGCTCCCATCAAGTACAGTGTTTTGGAAAGAAGAGGAGCTACAGTTCTTGTCAGTTTCCTAAGCAGAGTTGAACTAGATATGACCCGTGTGTATAGTAAGCACAGTTCTTTTTTTCTGAGCAAGCTCACTGTTCGGGCCCCATAGGAAACACAGTAGAGTAGAAGAGTGCTCTTTTCTCAAAATCAGAGTGTGTTTCTTCTAAGGCGAGCTAGGGTTTGTTTCCCAGTGAGAAATGAAGTTGAATCCCATGCAGTTTCTGGTCCTAAGCAAGAGTTGTTTTCTGGTAAGAAGAGTCACTATTGTGCTCCCATTGTCATACACAGGTTAAATAGCACGGGCGTCTCTTCCCAGCAAGTAAAGTGTATTCGACTGAAGAGGATCTACTGTTCTTGTCAGTTTCCTAAGCAGAGTTGAACTAGATGTGGCCCATTTGTGTAGGAAGCACAGTTCCTTTGTTCTGAGCAAGCTCACTGTTCAGACCCTATAGGAAACACTGTAGAGTAGAAGAGTGCTCTTTTCTCAAAATCATAGTGTGTTTCTTCTAAGGCGAGCTATGGTTTGTTTCCCAGTCCTAAATGGAGTTGAATCCCATGCAGTTTCTGGTCCTACAGGCAAGAGTTGTTTTCTGGTGGGAAGAGTCACTATTGAGCTCCCATTGTCATACACAGTGCAAATACCTCTCACGTCTGCTCCCAGCAAGTACATTGTATTAAACAGAAGAAGAGCTACTGTTCTTGTCAGTTTCCTAAGCAGAGTTGAACTAGATATGGCCCGTGTGTGTAGGAAGCACAGTTCTTTTGTTCTGAGCAAGCTCACTGTTCGGACCCCATAGGAAACACAGTAGAGTAGGCGAGTGCTCTTTTCTCAAAAGCAGAGTGTGTTTCTTGTAAAGCTAGCTAGTGTTTGTTTCCCAGTCATAAACACATTTGAATCACACGCAGTTTCTGGTCCTACGAGCAAGAGTTTTTTTCTGGTAAGAAGAGTCACTATTGTGCTCCCATTGCCATACACAGTGCAAAAGCACTCGCGTCTGCTCCCAGCAAGTACAGTGTATTGGACTGAAGAGGAGCTACTGTTCTTGTCAGTTTCCTAAGCAGAGTTGAACTAGATGTGGCCCGTTTGTGTAGGAAGCAAAGTTCTTTTGTTCTGAGCAAGCTCACTGTTCAGACCCTATAGGAAACACTGTAGAGTAGAAGAGTGCTCTTTTCTCAAAAGCAGAGTGTATTTCTTGTAAAGGAAGCTAGCGTTTGTTTCCCAGGTTTAAATGGAGTTGAATCACATGCAGTTTCTGGTCCTACGAGCAAGAGTTGTTTTCTGGTAAGGAAAGTCACTATTGCGCTCCCTTAGGCACACACAGTGCAAATAGCACTCGAGTATGTTCCCAGCAAGTACAGTGTATTGGAAAGAAGAGGATATACTGTTCTTGTCAGTTTCCTAAGCAGAGTGGAACTAGATATGACCCGTGTGTGTAGGAAGCACAGTTCTTTTTTCTGAGCAAGCTCACAGTTCCGAGCCCATAGGAAACACAGTAGAGTAGAAGAGTGATCTTTTCTCAAAATCATAGTGTGTTTCTTGTAAGGCGAGCTAGCGTTTGTTTCCCAGTCCTAAATGGAGTTGAATCACATGCAGTTTCTGGTCCTATGAGTAAGAGTTTTTTTCTGTTAAGAAGAGTCACTATTACGTTCCCATTGTCATACACAGCGCAAATAGCACTGTCGTCTGTTCCCAGCATGTACAATGTATTGGACTGAAGAGGATCTACTGTTCTTGTCAGTTTCCTAAGCAGAGTTGAACTAGATGTGGCCCGTGTGTGTAGGAAGCACAGTTCTTTTGTTCTGAGCAAGCTCACTGTTCGGACACCATAGGAAACACAGTAGAGTAGAAGAGTGCTCTTTTCTCAAAAGCAGAGTGTGTTTCTTGTAAGGCAAGCTAGCGTTTGTTTCCCAGTCCTAAATGGAGTTGAATCCCATGCAGTTTCTGGTCCTACAGGCAAGAGTTGTTTTTTGGTGGGAAGAGTCACTATTGAGCTCCCATTGTCATACACAGTGCAAATAGTTCTCACGTCTGCTCCCAGCAAGTACATTGTATTAGACAGAAGAGGAGCTACTGTTCTTGTCAGTTTCCTATGCAGAGTTGAAGTAGATATGGCCCGTGTGTGTAGGAAGCACAGTTCTTTTGTTCTGAGCAAGCTCACTGTTCTGAACCTATAGGAAACACAGTAGAGTAGAAGAGTGCTCTTTTCTCAAAAGCAGAGTGTGTTTCTTCTAAGGCGAGCTATGGTTTGTTTCCCAGTCCTAAATGGAGTTGAATCACATGCAGTTTCTGGTCCTACAGGCAAGAGTTATTTTCTGGTGGGAAGATTCACCATTGAGCTCCCATTGTCATACACAGTGCAAATAGCTCTCACGTCTGCTCCCAGCAAGTACAGTGTATTAGACTGAAGAGGACCTACTGTTCTTGTCAGTTTCCTAAGCAGAGTTTAACTACATATGACCCGTGTGTGTAGGAAGGACATTTCTTTTGTTCTGAGCAAGCTCACTGTTCAGACTCCATAGGAAACACAGTAGAGTAGAAGAGTGCTCTTTTCTCAAAAGCAGAGTGTGTTTCTTGTAAGGCTAGCTAGTGTTTGTTTTCCAGTCAGAAACGGAGTTGAATTTCATGCATTTTCTGGTCTTACAAGCAAGAGTTGTTTTCTGGTAAGAAGAGTCACTATTGCACTCCCATTGCCATACACAGTGCAAATAGCACTCTCGTATGTTCTCAGCATGTACAGTGTATTGGACTGAAGAGGAGCTACTGTTCTTGTCAGTTTCCTAAGCAGATTTGAACTAGATATGGCCCGTGTGTGTAGGAAGCACAGTTCTTTTGTTCTGAGCAAGCTCACTGTTCTGGCCGTTTAGGAAACACAGTAGAGTAGAAGAATGCTCTTTTCTCAAAAGCAGAGTGTGTTTCTTGTAAGGGGAGCTAGCGTTTGTTTCCCAGTCCTAAATGGAATTGAATCACATGCAGTTTTTGGTACTACGATCAAGAGTTGTTTTCTGGTAAGGAAAGTCACTTTTGCGCTCCCTTTGCCATACACAGTGCAAATAGCACTCGCATCTGTCCCAGCAAGTACAGTGTATTGGACTGAAGAGGAGCTACTGTTCTTGTCAGTTTCCTAAGCAGAGTTGAACTAGATATGTCCCGTGTGTGTAGAAAGCACAGTTCTTTTGTTCTGAGAAAGCTCACTGTTCTGGCCTGATAGGAAACACAGTAGAGTAGAAGAGTGCTCTTTTCTCAAAAGCACAGTGTGTTTCTTGTAAGGAAAGCTAGTGTTTGTTTCTCAGTCCTAAATGGTGTTGAATCCCATGCAGTTTCTGGTCCTACGAACAATAGTTGTTTTCTGGTATGAAGAGTCACTATTGTGCTCCCATTGTCATACACAGGGCAAATAGCACTGGCGTCTGTTCCCAGCATGTACAGTGTATTAGACTGAAGAGAATCTACTGTTCTTGTCAGTTTCCTAAGCAGAGTTGAACTCGATGTGGCCCGTGTGTGTAGGTAGCACAGTTGTTTTGTTCTGAGCAAGCTCACTGTTCTGGCCCTATAGGAAACACAGTAGAGTAGAAGAGTGCTCTTTTCTCAAAAGCAGAGTGTGTTTCTTCTAAGGCAAGCTAGCGTTTCTTTCCCAGTTAAATGGAGTTGAATCACATGCAGTTTCTCGTCCTACAAGCAAGAGTTGTTTTCAGGTAAAAAGAGTCACTATGCAGCTCCCATTGTCATACACAGTGCAAATAGCACTCCCGTCTGCTCCCAGCAAGTACAGTGTATTGAACTGAAGAGGAGCTACTGTTCTTGTCAGTTTCCTAAGCAGAGTTGAACTAGATATGGCCCGTGTGTGTATGAAGCACAGTTCTTTTGTTCTGAGCAAGCTCACTGTTCAGACCCCTTAGGAAAAATAGTAGAGTAGAAGAGTACTCTTTTCTCAAAAGCAGAGTGTGTTTCTTGTAAGGCAAGCTAGCATTTGTTTCCCAGTCCTAAATGGAGTTGAATCACATGCAGTTTCTGGTCCTACGAGCAAGAGTTGTTTTATGGTAAGAACAGTCACTATTGCGCTCCCATTGCCATACACAGTGCAAATAGCAATCGCGTCTGTTCCCAGCAAGTACAGTGTATTGGACTGAAATGGAGCTACTGTTCTCGTCAGTTTCCGAAGCAGAGTTGAACTAGATATGGCCCATGTGTGTGAATGAAGCACAGTTCTTTTGTTCTGAGCAAGCTCACTGTTCGGACCCCATAGGAAACACAGTAGAGTAGAAGAGTGCTCTTTTCTCAAAAGCAGAGTGTGTTTCTTGTAAGGCAAGCTAGTGTTTGTTTCCCAATCGTAAATGGAGTTGAATCCCATGCAGTTTCTGGTCCTACGAGCAAGAGTTGTTTTCTGGTAAGAAGAGTCACTATTGTACTCCCATTGTCATACACATGGCAAATAGCACTGGCGTCTGTTCCCAGCATGTACAGTGTATTGGACTGAAGAGAATCTACTGTTCTTGTCAGTTTCCTAAGCAGAGTTGAACTAGATATGGCCCGTGTGTGTAGGAAGCAAAGTTCTTTTGTTCTGAGCAAGCTCACTGTTCTGGCCCTATAGGAAACACAGTAGAGTAGAAGAGTGCTCTTTTCTCAAAAGCAGAGTGTGTTTCTTGTAAGGCGAGCTATCGTTTGTTTCCCAGTCCTAAATGGTGTTGAATCTCAGGCAGTTTCTGGTCCTATGAGCAAGAGTTGTTTTCTGGTAAGAAGACTCACCATTGCGCTCCCATTGCCATACACAGTGCAAATAGCACTAGCGTCTGTTCCCAGCAAGTACTGTGTATTGGACAGAGGAGGAGCTACTGTTCTTGTCAGTTTCCTAAGCAGAGTTGAACTAGATATGTCCCGTGTATGTAGGAAGCACAGTTCTTTTGTTCTGAGAAAGCTCACTGTTCTGGCCTGATAGGATACACAGTAGAGTAGAAGAGTGCTCTTTTCTCAAAAGCAGAGTGTATTTCTCCTAAGGCAAGCTAGGGATTGTTTCCCAGTCCTAAATGGAGTTGAATCACATGCAGTTTCTGTTCCTACAGGCAAGAGTTGTTTTCTGGTAAGAAGAGTCACTATTGAGCTCCCTTTGTGATACACAGTGCAAATAGCTCTCGCGTCTGCTCCCAGCAAATACATTGTATTGGACATAAGAGGAGCTACTATTCTTGTCAGTTTCCTAAGCAGAGTTGAACTAGATATGGCCCGTGTGTGTAGGAAGCACAGTTCTTTTGTTCTGAGCAAGCTCACTGTTCAGACCCCATAGGAAACACAGTAGAGTAGAAGAGTGCTCTTTTCTCAAAAGCAGAGTGTGTTTCTTGTAAGGCTAGCTAGTGTTTGTTTCCCAGTCAGAAACGGAGTTGAATCCCACTCAATTTCTGGTCCTACAAGCAAGAGTTGTTTTCTGGTAAAAAGAGTCACTATTGTGCTTCCATTGCCATACACGGTGCAAATAGCATTCGCGTCTGTTCCCAGCAAGTACAGTGTATTGCACAGTAGAGGAGCTACTGTTCTTGTCAGTTTCCAAAGCAGAGTTGAACTAGATATGGCCCGTGTGTGTAGGAAGCACTGTTCTATTGTTCTGAGCAAGCTCACTGTTCTGGCCCTATAGGAAACACAGTAGAGTAGAAGAGTACTCTTTTCTCAAAAGCAGAGTGTGATTCTTGTAAGGCTAGCTAGTGTTTGTTTCCCAGTCAGAAACAAAGTTGAATTGCAAGCAGTTTCTGGTCATACGAGCAGGAGTTGTTTTCTGGTAAGAAGAGTCACTATTGAGCTCCCAATGTCATATACAGTGCAAATAGCTCTCGCGTCTGCTCCCAGGAAATACAGTGTATTGGACTGAAGAGGAGCTACTATTCCTTTCAGTTTCCTAAGCAGATTTGACCTACACATGGCCGGTGTGTGTAGGAAGCACAGTTCTTTTGTTCTGAGCAAGCTCACTGTTCAGACGCCATAGGAAACACAGCAGAGTAGAAGAGTAATCTTTTCTCAAAAGCAGAGTGTATTTCTTGTAAGGCGAGCTAGTGTTTGTTTCCCAGTCCTAAATGGAGTTGAATCACATGCAGTTTTTGGTCCTACGAGCAAGAGTTGTTTTCTGGTAAGGAAAGTCACTATTGTGCTCCCTTACCCACACAGAGCGCAAATAGGACTCACGTCTGCTCCCATCAAGTACAGTGTTTTGGAAAGAAGAGGAGCTACTGTTCTTGTCAGTTTCCTAAGCAGAGTTGAACTAGATATGACCCGTGTGTATAGTAAGCACAGTTCTTTTTTTCTGAGCAAGCTCACTGTTCGGGCCCCATAGGAAACACAGTAGAGTAGAAGAGTGCTCTTTTCTCAAAATCAGAGTGTGTTTCTTCTAAGGTGAGCTAGGGATTGTTTCCCAGTGAGAAATGAAGTTGAATCCCATGCAGTTTCTGGTCCTAAGCAAGAGTTGTTTTCTGGTAAGAAGAGTCACTATTGAGCTCCCATTGTCATACACAGTGCAAATAGCTCTCACGTCTGCTCCCAGCAAGTACATTGTATTAGACAGAAGAGGAGCTACTGTTCTTGTCAGTTTCCTATGCAGAGTTAAACTATATATGGCCCGTGTGTGTAGGAAGCACAGTTCTTTTGTTTTGAGCAAGCTCACTGTTCTGAACCTATAGGAAACACAGTAGAGTAGAAGAGTGCTCTTTTCTCAAAAGCAGAGTGTGTTTCTTCTAAGGCGAGCTATGGTTTGTTTCCCAGTCTAAATGGAGTTAAATCACATGCAGTTTCTGGTCCTACAGGCAAGAGTTGTTTTCTGGTGGGAAGAGTCACTATTGAGCTCCCATTGTCATACACAGTGCAAATAGCTCTCACGTCTGCTCCCAGCAAGTACATTGTATTAGACAGAAGAGGAGCTACTGTTCTTGTCAGTTTCCTATGCAGAGTTGAACTAGATATGGCCCATGTGTGTAGGAAGCACAGTTCTTTTGTTCTGAGCAAGCTCACTGTTCTGAACCTATAGGAAACACAGTATAGTAGAAGAGTGCTCTTTTCTCAAAAGCAGAGTGTGTTTCTTGTAAGGCTAGCTAGTGTTTGTTTCCCAGTGAGAAATGAAGTTGAATACCATGCAGTTTCTGGTCCTACGAGCAAGAGTTGTGTTCTGGTAAGAAGAGTCACTATTGCGCTCCCTTTGCCATACACAGTGCAAATAGCACTCGCGTCTGCTCCTAGCAAGTACAGTGTATTGGACTGAAGAGGAGCTACTGTTCTTGTCAGTTTCCTAAGCAGAGTTGAACTAGATATGGCCCGTGTGTAGGAAGCACAGTTCTTTTGTTCTGAGCAAGCTCACTGTTCTGGCCGTTTAGGAAACACAGTAGAGTAGAAGAATGCTCTTTTCTCAAAAGCAGATTGTGTTTCTTGTAAGGGGAGCTAGCGTTTGTTTCCCAGTCCTAAATGGAATTGAATCACATGCAGTTTCTGGTACTACAAGCAACAGTTGTTTTCTGGTAAGGAAAGTCACTATGGTGCTCTCTTTGCCATACACAGTGCAAATAGCACTTGCGTCTGTTCCCAGCATGTACAGTGTATTGGACTGAAGAGGATCTTCTGTTCTTGTCAGTTTCCAAAGCAGAGTTGAACTAGATATGGCCCGTGTGTAGGAAGCACAGTTTTTTTGTTCTGAGCAAGCTCACTGTTCTGGCCCTATAGGAAACACAGTAGAGTAGACGAGTGCTCTTTTCTCAAAAGCAGAGTTTGTTTCTTGTAAGGCGAGCTAGCGTTTGTTTCCCAGTCCTAAATGGAGTTGAATCCCATGCAGTTTCTGGTCCTAGGAGCAAGAGTTGTTTTCTGGTAAGAAGAGTCACTATTGTGCTCCCATTGTCATTCACAGGGCAAATAGCACTGGCGTCTGTTCCCAGCATGTACAGTGTATTGGACTGAAAAGGAGCTACTGTTCTTGTCAGTTTCTTAAGCAGAGTTGAACTAGATATGTCCGTGTGTATAGGAAGCACAGTTCTTTTGTTCTGAGCAAGCTCTGTGATCTGGCCATGTAGGAAACACCATAGCGTAGAGAGTGCTCTTTTCTCAAAAGCAGAGTGTGTTTCTTGTTTGGCGAGCTAGCGTTTTTTTCTCAGTCCTAAATGAAGTTGAATAACATGCAGTTTCTGGTCCTACGAGCAAGAGTTGTCTCGAGGAAAGAAGAGTAACTATTGTGCTCCCATTGTAATACACAGGGCAAATAGCACTGGCATCTGTTCCCAGCATGTACAGTGTATTGGACTGAAGAGGAGCTACTGTTTGTGTCAGTTTTCTAAGCAGAGTTGAACTAGATATGGCCCCTGTGTGTAGGAAGCAGAGTTCTTTTGTTGTGAGCAAGCTCACTCTTCTGGCAATATAGGAAACACAGTAGAGTAGAAGAGTGCTCTTTTCTCAAAAGCAGAGTCTGTTTCTTGTAAGGTGAGATAGCGTTTGTTTCCCAGTCCTAAATGGAGTTGAATCCCATGCAGTTTCTGGTCCTACGAGCAAGAGTTGTTTTCTGGTAAGAAGAGTCACTATTGTGCTCCCTTAGCCATACACAGTGCAAATAGCACTCTCGTCTGTTCCCAGCAAGTACAGTGTATTGGACTGAAGAGGAGCTACTGTTCTTGTCAGTTTCCTAAGCAGAGAAGAACTAGATATGGCCCGTGTGTGTAGGAAGCACAGTTCTTTTCTTCTGAGCAAGCTCAGTGTTCTGGGCCTATAGGAAACACAGTAGAGTAGAAGAGTGCTCTTTTCTCAAAAGCAGAGTGTGTTTCTTGTAAGGCTAGCTAGTGTTTTTTTCCCAGTCCTAAATGGAGTTCAGTCACATGCAGTTTCTGGTCCTACGAGCAAGAGTTGTTTTCTGGTAGGGAATGTAACTATTGTGCTCCCATTGCCATACACAGTGCAAATAGCACTCGCGTCTGTTTCCAGCAAGTACTGTGAATTGGACTGAAGAGGAGCTACTGTTCTTGACAGTTTCCTAAGCAGAGTTTAGCTAGATATGGCCCGTGTGTGTAGGAAGCACATTTCTTTTGTTCTGAGCATGCTCACTCTTCGGACCCCATAGGAAACACAGTAAAGTAGAAGAGTGCTCTTTTCTCAAAAGCAGAGTGTGTTTCTTGTAAGGCGAGCTAGCGTTTGTTTCCCAGTCCTAAATGGAGTTGAATCACATGCAGTTTCTGGTCCTACGAGCAAGAGTTTTTTTCTGGTAAGAAGAGTCACTATTGCGCTCCCTTTGCCATACACAGTGCAAATAGCACTCGCGTCTGTTCCCAGAAAGTACAGTGTATTGGACTGAAGAGGAGCTACTGTTCTTGTCAGTTTCCGAAGCAGAGTTGAACTAGATATGGCCCGTGTATGTAGGAAGACAGTTTTTTTTCTTCTGTGCAAGCTCACTGTTCTGGCTTTATAGGAACCACAGTAGAGTTGAAGAGTGCTCTTTTCTCAAAAGCAGAGTGTGTTTCTTGTAAGGCGAGCAAGCGTTTGTTTCCCAGTCAGAAATGGAGTTGAATCACATGCAGTTTCTGGTCCTATGACCAAGAGTTGTTTTCTGGTAAGAAGAGTCACTATTGCGGGTCCATTGTCATACACAGGGCAAATAGCACTGGCATCTGTTCCCAGCATGTACAGTGTATTGGACTGAAAAATATCTACTGTTCTTGTCAGTTTCCTAAGCAGAATTGAACTAGATATGTTCGTGTGTGTAGGAAGCACAGTTCTTTTGTTCTGAGCAAGCTCTCTGTTCTGGCCATATAGGAAACACAGTAGCGTAGAAGAGTGCTCTTTTCTCAAAAGCAGAGTGTATTTCTCCTAAGGCAAGCTAGGGATTGTTTCCCAGTCCTAAATGGAGTTGAATCACATGCAGTTTCTGTTCCTACAGGCAAGAGTTGTTTTCTGGTAAGAAGAGTCACTATTGAGCTCCCTTTGTGATACACAGTGCAAATAGCTCTCGCGTCTGCTCCCAGCAAATACATTGTATTGGACATAAGAGGAGCTACTATTCTTGTCAGTTTCCTAAGCAGAGTTGAACTAGATATGGCCCGTGTGTGTAGGAAGCACAGTTCTTTTGTTCTGAGCAAGCTCACTGTTCAGACCCCATAGGAAACACAGTAGAGTAGAAGAGTGCTCTTTTCTCAAAAGCAGAGTGTGTTTCTTGTAAGGCTAGCTAGTGTTTGTTTCCCAGTCAGAAACGGAGTTGAATCCCACTCAATTCTGGTCCTACAAGCAAGAGTTGTTTTCTGGTAAAAAGAGTCACTATTGTGCTTTCCATTGCCATACACGGTGCAAATAGCATTCGCGTCTGTTCCCAGCAAGTACAGTGTATTGCACAGTAGAGGAGCTACTGTTCTTGTCAGTTTCCAAAGCAGAGTTGAACTAGATATGGCCCGTGTGTGTAGGAAGCACTGTTCTATTGTTCTGAGCAAGCTCACTGTTCTGGCCCTATAGGAAACACAGTAGAGTAGAAGAGTACTCTTTTCTCAAAAGCAGAGTGTGATTCTTGTAAGGCTAGCTAGTGTTTGTTTCCCAGTCAGAAACAAAGTTGAATCCCAAGCAGTTTCTGGTCCTACGAGCAGGAGTTGTTTTCTGGTAAGAAGAGTCACTATTGAGCTCCCAATGTCATATACAGTGCAAATAGCTCTCGCGTCTGCTCCCAGGAAATACAGTGTATTGGACTGAAGAGGAGCTACTATTCCTTTCAGTTTCCTAAGCAGATTTGACCTACACATGGCCGGTGTGTGTAGGAAGCACAGTTCTTTTGTTCTGAGCAAGCTCACTGTTCAGACGCCATAGGAAACACAGCAGAGTAGAAGAGTAATCTTTTCTCAAAAGCAGAGTGTATTTCTTGTAAGGCGAGCTAGTGTTTGTTTCCCAGTCCTAAATGGAGTTGAATCACATGCAGTTTTGGTCCTACGAGCAAGAGTTGTTTTCTGGTAAGGAAAGTCACTATTGTGCTCCCTTACCCACACAGAGCGCAAATAGGACTCACGTCTGCTCCCATCAAGTACAGTGTTTTGGAAAGAAGAGGAGCTACTGTTCTTGTCAGTTTCCTAAGCAGAGTTGAACTAGATATGACCCGTGTGTATAGTAAGCACAGTTCTTTTTTTCTGAGCAAGCTCACTGTTCGGGGCCCCATAGGAAACACAGTAGAGTAGAAGAGTGCTCTTTTCTCAAAATCAGAGTGTGTTTCTTCTAAGGTGAGCTAGGGATTGTTTCCCAGTGAGAAATGAAGTTGAATCCCATGCAGTTTCTGGTCCTAAGCAAGAGTTGTTTTCTGGTAAGAAGAGTCACTATTGAGCTCCCATTGTCATACACAGTGCAAATAGCTCTCACGTCTGCTCCCAGCAAGTACATTGTATTAGACAGAAGAGGAGCTACTGTTCTTGTCAGTTTCCTATGCAGAGTTAAACTATATATGGCCCGTGTGTGTAGGAAGCACAGTTCTTTTGTTTTTGAGCAAGCTCACTGTTCTGAACCTATAGGAAACACAGTAGAGTAGAAGAGTGCTCTTTTCTCAAAAGCAGAGTGTGTTTCTTCTAAGGCGAGCTATGGTTTGTTTCCCAGTCTAAATGGAGTTAAATCACATGCAGTTTCTGGTCCTACAGGCAAGAGTTGTTTTCTGGTGGGAAGAGTCACTATTGAGCTCCCATTGTCATACACAGTGCAAATAGCTCTCACGTCTGCTCCCAGCAAGTACATTGTATTAGACAGAAGAGGAGCTACTGTTCTTGTCAGTTTCCTATGCAGAGTTGAACTAGATATGGCCCATGTGTGTAGGAAGCACAGTTCTTTTGTTCTGAGCAAGCTCACTGTTCTGAACCTATAGGAAACACAGTATAGTAGAAGAGTGCTCTTTTCTCAAAAGCAGAGTGTGTTTCTTGTAAGGCTAGCTAGTGTTTGTTTCCCAGTGAGAAATGAAGTTGAATACCATGCAGTTTCTGGTCCTACGAGCAAGAGTTGTGTTCTGGTAAGAAGAGTCACTATTGCGCTCCCCTTTGCCATACACAGTGCAAATAGCACTCGCGTCTGCTCCTAGCAAGTACAGTGTATTGGACTGAAGAGGAGCTACTGTTCTTGTCAGTTTCCTAAGCAGAGTTGAACTAGATATGGCCCGTGTGTAGGAAGCACAGTTCTTTTGTTCTGAGCAAGCTCACTGTTCTGGCCGTTTAGGAAACACAGTAGAGTAGAAGAATGCTCTTTTCTCAAAAGCAGATTGTGTTTCTTGTAAGGGGAGCTAGCGTTTGTTTCCCAGTCCTAAATGGAATTGAATCACATGCAGTTTCTGGTACTACAAGCAACAGTTGTTTTCTGGTAAGGAAAGTCACTATGGTGCTCCCTTTGCCATACACAGTGCAAATAGCACTTGCGTCTGTTCCCAGCATGTACAGTGTATTGGACTGAAGAGGATCTTCTGTTCTTGTCAGTTTCCAAAGCAGAGTTGAACTAGATATGGCCCGTGTGTAGGAAGCACAGTTTTTTTGTTCTGAGCAAGCTCACTGTTCTGGCCCTATAGGAAACACAGTAGAGTAGACGAGTGCTCTTTTCTCAAAAGCAGAGTTTGTTTCTTGTAAGGCGAGCTAGCGTTTGTTTCCCAGTCCTAAATGGAGTTGAATCCCATGCAGTTTCTGGTCCTAGGAGCAAGAGTTGTTTTCTGGTAAGAAGAGTCACTATTGTGCTCCCATTGTCATTCACAGGGCAAATAGCACTGGCGTCTGTTCCCAGCATGTACAGTGTATTGGACTGAAAAGGAGCTACTGTTCTTGTCAGTTTCTTAAGCAGAGTTGAACTAGATATGTCCGTGTGTATAGGAAGCACAGTTCTTTTGTTCTGAGCAAGCTCTGTGATCTGGCCATGTAGGAAACACCATAGCGTAGAGAGTGCTCTTTTCTCAAAAGCAGAGTGTGTTTCTTGTTTGGCGAGCTAGCGTTTTTTTCTCAGTCCTAAATGAAGTTGAATAACATGCAGTTTCTGGTCCTACGAGCAAGAGTTGTCTCGAGGAAAGAAGAGTAACTATTGTGCTCCCATTGTAATACACAGGGCAAATAGCACTGGCATCTGTTCCCAGCATGTACAGTGTATTGGACTGAAGAGGAGCTACTGTTTGTGTCAGTTTTCTAAGCAGAGTTGAACTAGATATGGCCCCTGTGTGTAGGAAGCAGAGTTCTTTTGTTGTGAGCAAGCTCACTCTTCTGGCAATATAGGAAACACAGTAGAGTAGAAGAGTGCTCTTTTCTCAAAAGCAGAGTCTGTTTCTTGTAAGGTGAGATAGCGTTTGTTTCCCAGTCCTAAATGGAGTTGAATCCCATGCAGTTTCTGGTCCTACGAGCAAGAGTTGTTTTCTGGTAAGAAGAGTCACTATTGTGCTCCCTTAGCCATACACAGTGCAAATAGCACTCTCGTCTGTTCCCAGCAAGTACAGTGTATTGGACTGAAGAGGAGCTACTGTTCTTGTCAGTTTCCTAAGCAGAGAAGAACTAGATATGGCCCGTGTGTGTAGGAAGCACAGTTCTTTTCTTCTGAGCAAGCTCAGTGTTCTGGGCCTATAGGAAACACAGTAGAGTAGAAGAGTGCTCTTTTCTCAAAAGCAGAGTGTGTTTCTTGTAAGGCTAGCTAGTGTTTTTTTCCCAGTCCTAAATGGAGTTCAGTCACATGCAGTTTCTGGTCCTACGAGCAAGAGTTGTTTTCTGGTAGGGAATGTAACTATTGTGCTCCCATTGCCATACACAGTGCAAATAGCACTCGCGTCTGTTTCCAGCAAGTACTGTGAATTGGACTGAAGAGGAGCTACTGTTCTTGACAGTTTCCTAAGCAGAGTTTAGCTAGATATGGCCCGTGTGTGTAGGAAGCACATTTCTTTTGTTCTGAGCATGCTCACTCTTCGGACCCCATAGGAAACACAGTAAAGTAGAAGAGTGCTCTTTTCTCAAAAGCAGAGTGTGTTTCTTGTAAGGCGAGCTAGCGTTTGTTTCCCAGTCCTAAATGGAGTTGAATCACATGCAGTTTCTGGTCCTACGAGCAAGAGTTTTTTTCTGGTAAGAAGAGTCACTATTGCGCTCCCTTTGCCATACACAGTGCAAATAGCACTCGCGTCTGTTCCCAGAAAGTACAGTGTATTGGACTGAAGAGGAGCTACTGTTCTTGTCAGTTTCCGAAGCAGAGTTGAACTAGATATGGCCCGTGTATGTAGGAAGACAGTTTTTTTTCTTCTGTGCATGCTCACTGTTCTGGCTTTATAGGAACCACAGTAGAGTTGAAGAGTGCTCTTTTCTCAAAAGCAGAGTGTGTTTCTTGTAAGGCGAGCAAGCGTTTGTTTCCCAGTCAGAAATGGAGTTGAATCACATGCAGTTTCTGGTCCTATGACCAAGAGTTGTTTTCTGGTAAGAAGAGTCACTATTGCGCGTCCATTGTCATACACAGGGCAAATAGCACTGGCATCTGTTCCCAGCATGTACAGTGTATTGGACTGAAAAATATCTACTGTTCTTGTCAGTTTCCTAAGCAGAATTGAACTAGATATGTTCGTGTGTGTAGGAAGCACAGTTCTTTTGTTCTGAGCAAGCTCTCTGTTCTGGCCATATAGGAAACACAGTAGCGTAGAAGAGTGCTCTTTTCTCAAAAGCAGAGTGTATTTCTCCTAAGGCAAGCTAGGGATTGTTTCCCAGTCCTAAATGGAGTTGAATCACATGCAGTTTCTGTTCCTACAGGCAAGAGTTGTTTTCTGGTAAGAAGAGTCACTATTGAGCTCCCTTTGTGATACACAGTGCAAATAGCTCTCGCGTCTGCTCCCAGCAAATACATTGTATTGGACATAAGAGGAGCTACTATTCTTGTCAGTTTCCTAAGCAGAGTTGAACTAGATATGGCCCGTGTGTGTAGGAAGCACAGTTCTTTTGTTCTGAGCAAGCTCACTGTTCAGACCCCATAGGAAACACAGTAGAGTAGAAGAGTGCTCTTTTCTCAAAAGCAGAGTGTGTTTCTTGTAAGGCTAGCTAGTGTTTGTTTCCCAGTCAGAAACGGAGTTGAATCCCACTCTATTTCTGGTCCTACAAGCAAGAGTTGTTTTCTGGTAAAAAGAGTCACTATTGTGCTTCCATTGCCATACACGGTGCAAATAGCATTCGCGTCTGTTCCCAGCAAGTACAGTGTATTGCACAGTAGAGGAGCTACTGTTCTTGTCAGTTTCCAAAGCAGAGTTGAACTAGATATGGCCCGTGTGTGTAGGAAGCACTGTTCTATTGTTCTGAGCAAGCTCACTGTTCTGGCCCTATAGGAAACACAGTAGAGTAGAAGAGTACTCTTTTCTCAAAAGCAGAGTGTGATTCTTGTAAGGCTAGCTAGTGTTTGTTTCCCAGTCAGAAACAAAGTTGAATCCCAAGCAGTTTCTGGTCCTACGAGCAGGAGTTGTTTTCTGGTAAGAAGAGTCACTATTGAGCTCCCAATGTCATATTCAGTGCAAATAGCTCTCGCGTCTGCTCCCAGGAAATACAGTGTATTGGACTGAAGAGGAGCTACTATTCCTTTCAGTTTCCTAAGCAGATTTGACCTACACATGGCCGGTGTGTGTAGGAAGCACAGTTCTTTTGTTCTGAGCAAGCTCACTGTTCAGACGCCATAGGAAACACAGCAGAGTAGAAGAGTAATCTTTTCTCAAAAGCAGAGTGTATTTCTTGTAAGGCGAGCTAGTGTTTGTTTCCCAGTCCTAAATGGAGTTGAATCACATGCAGTTTTTGGTCCTACGAGCAAGAGTTGTTTTCTGGTAAGGAAAGTCACTATTGTGCTCCCTTACCCACACAGAGCGCAAATAGGACTCACGTCTGCTCCCATCAAGTACAGTGTTTTGGAAAGAAGAGGAGCTACTGTTCTTGTCAGTTTCCTAAGCAGAGTTGAACTAGATATGACCCGTGTGTATAGTAAGCACAGTTCTTTTTTTCTGAGCAAGCTCACTGTTCGGGCCCCCATAGGAAACACAGTAGAGTAGAAGAGTGCTCTTTTCTCAAAATCAGAGTGTGTTTCTTCTAAGGTGAGCTAGGGATTGTTTCCCAGTGAGAAATGAAGTTGAATCCCATGCAGTTTCTGGTCCTAAGCAAGAGTTGTTTTCTGGTAAGAAGAGTCACTATTGAGCTCCCATTGTCATACACAGTGCAAATAGCTCTCACGTCTGCTCCCAGCAAGTACATTGTATTAGACAGAAGAGGAGCTACTGTTCTTGTCAGTTTCCTATGCAGAGTTAAACTATATATGGCCCGTGTGTGTAGGAAGCACAGTTCTTTTGTTTTGAGCAAGCTCACTGTTCTGAACCTATAGGAAACACAGTAGAGTAGAAGAGTGCTCTTTTCTCAAAAGCAGAGTGTGTTTCTTCTAAGGCGAGCTATGGTTTGTTTCCCAGTCTAAATGGAGTTAAATCACATGCAGTTTCTGGTCCTACAGGCAAGAGTTGTTTTCTGGTGGGAAGAGTCACTATTGAGCTCCCATTGTCATACACAGTGCAAATAGCTCTCACGTCTGCTCCCAGCAAGTACATTGTATTAGACAGAAGAGGAGCTACTGTTCTTGTCAGTTTCCTATGCAGAGTTGAACTAGATATGGCCCATGTGTGTAGGAAGCACAGTTCTTTTGTTCTGAGCAAGCTCACTGTTCTGAACCTATAGGAAACACAGTATAGTAGAAGAGTGCTCTTTTCTCAAAAGCAGAGTGTGTTTCTTGTAAGGCTAGCTAGTGTTTGTTTCCCAGTGAGAAATGAAGTTGAATACCATGCAGTTTCTGGTCCTACGAGCAAGAGTTGTGTTCTGGTAAGAAGAGTCACTATTGCGCTCCCTTTGCCATACACAGTGCAAATAGCACTCGCGTCTGCTCCTAGCAAGTACAGTGTATTGGACTGAAGAGGAGCTACTGTTCTTGTCAGTTTCCTAAGCAGAGTTGAACTAGATATGGCCCGTGTGTAGGAAGCACAGTTCTTTTGTTCTGAGCAAGCTCACTGTTCTGGCCGTTTAGGAAACACAGTAGAGTAGAAGAATGCTCTTTTCTCAAAAGCAGATTGTGTTTCTTGTAAGGGGAGCTAGCGTTTGTTTCCCAGTCCTAAATGGAATTGAATCACATGCAGTTTCTGGTACTACAAGCAACAGTTGTTTTCTGGTAAGGAAAGTCACTATGGTGCTCCCTTTGCCATACACAGTGCAAATAGCACTTGCGTCTGTTCCCAGCATGTACAGTGTATTGGACTGAAGAGGATCTTCTGTTCTTGTCAGTTTCCAAAGCAGAGTTGAACTAGATATGGCCCGTGTGTAGGAAGCACAGTTTTTTTGTTCTGAGCAAGCTCACTGTTCTGGCCCTATAGGAAACACAGTAGAGTAGACGAGTGCTCTTTTCTCAAAAGCAGAGTTTGTTTCTTGTAAGGCGAGCTAGCGTTTGTTTCCCAGTCCTAAATGGAGTTGAATCCCATGCAGTTTCTGGGCCTAGGAGCAAGAGTTGTTTTCTGGTAAGAAGAGTCACTATTGTGCTCCCATTGTCATTCACAGGGCAAATAGCACTGGCGTCTGTTCCCAGCATGTACAGTGTATTGGACTGAAAAGGAGCTACTGTTCTTGTCAGTTTCTTAAGCAGAGTTGAACTAGATATGTCCGTGTGTATAGGAAGCACAGTTCTTTTGTTCTGAGCAAGCTCTGTGATCTGGCCATGTAGGAAACACCATAGCGTAGAGAGTGCTCTTTTCTCAAAAGCAGAGTGTGTTTCTTGTTTGGCGAGCTAGCGTTTTTTTCTCAGTCCTAAATGAAGTTGAATAACATGCAGTTTCTGGTCCTACGAGCAAGAGTTGTCTCGAGGAAAGAAGAGTAACTATTGTGCTCCCATTGTAATACACAGGGCAAATAGCACTGGCATCTGTTCCCAGCATGTACAGTGTATTGGACTGAAGAGGAGCTACTGTTTGTGTCAGTTTTCTAAGCAGAGTTGAACTAGATATGGCCCCTGTGTGTAGGAAGCAGAGTTCTTTTGTTGTGAGCAAGCTCACTCTTCTGGCAATATAGGAAACACAGTAGAGTAGAAGAGTGCTCTTTTCTCAAAAGCAGAGTCTGTTTCTTGTAAGGTGAGATAGCGTTTGTTTCCCAGTCCTAAATGGAGTTGAATCCCATGCAGTTTCTGGTCCTACGAGCAAGAGTTGTTTTCTGGTAAGAAGAGTCACTATTGTGCTCCCTTAGCCATACACAGTGCAAATAGCACTCTCGTCTGTTCCCAGCAAGTACAGTGTATTGGACTGAAGAGGAGCTACTGTTCTTGTCAGTTTCCTAAGCAGAGAAGAACTAGATATGGCCCGTGTGTGTAGGAAGCACAGTTCTTTTCTTCTGAGCAAGCTCAGTGTTCTGGGCCTATAGGAAACACAGTAGAGTAGAAGAGTGCTCTTTTCTCAAAAGCAGAGTGTGTTTCTTGTAAGGCTAGCTAGTGTTTTTTTCCCAGTCCTAAATGGAGTTCAGTCACATGCAGTTTCTGGTCCTACGAGCAAGAGTTGTTTTCTGGTAGGGAATGTAACTATTGTGCTCCCATTGCCATACACAGTGCAAATAGCACTCGCGTCTGTTTCCAGCAAGTACTGTGAATTGGACTGAAGAGGAGCTACTGTTCTTGACAGTTTCCTAAGCAGAGTTTAGCTAGATATGGCCCGTGTGTGTAGGAAGCACATTTCTTTTGTTCTGAGCATGCTCACTCTTCGGACCCCATAGGAAACACAGTAAAGTAGAAGAGTGCTCTTTTCTCAAAAGCAGAGTGTGTTTCTTGTAAGGCGAGCTAGCGTTTGTTTCCCAGTCCTAAATGGAGTTGAATCACATGCAGTTTCTGGTCCTACGAGCAAGAGTTTTTTTCTGGTAAGAAGAGTCACTATTGCGCTCCCTTTGCCATACACAGTGCAAATAGCACTCGCGTCTGTTCCCAGAAAGTACAGTGTATTGGACTGAAGAGGAGCTACTGTTCTTGTCAGTTTCCGAAGCAGAGTTGAACTAGATATGGCCCGTGTATGTAGGAAGACAGTTTTTTTTCTTCTGTGCAAGCTCACTGTTCTGGCTTTATACGAACCACAGTAGAGTTGAAGAGTGCTCTTTTCTCAAAAGCAGAGTGTGTTTCTTGTAAGGCGAGCAAGCGTTTGTTTCCCAGTCAGAAATGGAGTTGAATCACATGCAGTTTCTGGTCCTATGACCAAGAGTTGTTTTCTGGTAAGAAGAGTCACTATTGCGCGTCCATTGTCATACACAGGGCAAATAGCACTGGCATCTGTTCCCAGCATGTACAGTGTATTGGACTGAAAAATATCTACTGTTCTTGTCAGTTTCCTAAGCAGAATTGAACTAGATATGTTCGTGTGTGTAGGAAGCACAGTTCTTTTGTTCTGAGCAAGCTCTCTGTTCTGGCCATATAGGAAACACAGTAGCGTAGAAGAGTGCTCTTTTCTCAAAAGCAGAGTGTGTTTCTTGTTAGGCGAGCTAGGGTTTGTTTCCCAGTCCTAAATGAAGTTGAATCACATGCAGTTTCTGGTCCTACGTGCAAGAGTTGTTTTCTGGTAAGAAGAGTCACTATTTTGCTCTTATTGTCATTACAGGGCAAATAGCACTGGCATCTTTTCGCAGCATGTACAGTGTATAGGCCTGAAGAGGATCTATGGTTCTTGTCACTTTCCTAAGCAGAGTTGATCTAGATATGGCCCTTGTGTGTAGGAAGCACAGTTCTTTTATTCTGAGCAAGCTGACTGTTCTGGCCCTATAGGAAACACAGTAGAGTAGAAGAGTGCTCTTTTCTCAAAAGCAGAGTGTGTTTCTCATAAGGAGAGCTAGCTTTTGTTTCCCAGTCCTAAATGGAGTTGAGTCACATGCAGTTTCTGGTCCTACGAGCAAGAGTTGTTTTCTGGTAAGAAGAGTCACTATTGAGCTCCCATTGCCATACACAGTGCAAATAGCTCTCGCGTCTGTTCCCAGCAAGTACAGTGTATTGGACTGAAGAGGATCTACTGTTCTTGTGAGTTTCCTATGCATAGTTGAACTAGATATGGCCCGTGTGTGTAGGAAGCACAGTTCTTTTGTTCTGAGCAAGCTAATTGTTCGGACCCCATAGGAAACACAGTAGAGTAGAAGAGTGCTCTTTTCTCAAAAACAGAGTGTTTTTCTTGTAAGACGAGCTAGTGTTTTTTTCCCAGTCAGAAATGGAGTTGTATCCCATGCAGTTTCTGGTCCTACGAGCAAGAGTTGTTTTCTGGTAAGAAGAGTCACTATTGCGCTCTCATTGCCATACACAGTGCAAACAGCACTTGCGTCTGTTCCCAGCAAGTACAGTGTATTGTACTGAAGAGGAGCTACTGTTCTTGTCAGCTTCCTAAGCAGAGTTGAACTAGATATGGCCCGTGTGTGTAGGAAGCACAGTTCTTTTGTTTTGAGCAAGCTCACTGGTCGGACACCATAGGAAACACAGTAGAGTAGAAGAGTGCTCTTTTCTGAAAAGCAGAGTGTGTTTCTCGTAAGGCAAGCTAGCGTTTGTTTCCCAGTCCTAAATGGAGTTGAATCACATGCAGTTTCTGGTCCTGTGAGCAAGAGTTGTTTTCTGGTAAGAAGAGTCACTATTGTGCGTCCATTGTCATACACAGGGCACATAGCACTGGCATCTGTTCCCAGCATGTACAGTGTATTGGACTGAAGAGGATCTACTCTTCTTGTCAGTTTCCTAAGCAGAATTGAACTAGATATGGCCTTGTGTGTAGGAAGCACTGTTCTTTTGTTCTGAGCAAGCACTCTCTTCTGGCCATATAGGAAACACAGTAGCATAGAAGAGTGCTCTTTTCTCAAAAGCACAGTGTTTTTCTTGTAAGGCGACCTAGCGTTTTTTCCCAGTCGTAAATGTAGTTGAATGACATGCAGTTTTTGGTCCTACGAGCAAGAGTTGTTTTCTGGTAAGGAAAGTCATTATTGCGCTCCCATTGCCATTCACATAGCAAATAGCAATCGCATCTGTTTCCAGCAACTACAGTGTATTGGACTGAAGAGGAGCTACTC
This sequence comes from Peromyscus eremicus, assembly GCF_949786415.1. Taxonomy (NCBI): domain Eukaryota; kingdom Metazoa; phylum Chordata; class Mammalia; order Rodentia; family Cricetidae; genus Peromyscus; species Peromyscus eremicus. The sequence goes on along the minus strand of NW_026734922.1, from coordinate 134,120 downwards.
TTCTTGTCAGTTTCCTAAGCAGAGTTGAACTAGATATGGCCCGTGTGTGTAGGAAGCACAGTTCTTTTGTTCTGAGCAAGCTCACTGTTTTGGCCCTATAGGAAACACAGTAGAGTAGAAGAGTGCTCTTTTCTCAAAAGCAGATTCTGTCTCTTGTAAGGCAAGCTAGAGTTTGTTTCACAGTCCTAAATGGAGTTGAGTCACATGAAGTTTCTGGTCCTACGAGCAAGAGTTGTTTTCTGGTAAGAAGAATCACTATTGAGCTCCCATTGCCATACACAGTGCAAATAGCTCTCACGTCTGTTCCCAGCAAGTACAGTGTATTGGACTGAAGAGAATCTACTGTTCTTGTCATTTTCCTATGCAGAGTTGAACTAGATATGGCCCATGTGTGTAGGAAGCACAGTTCTTTTGTTCTGAGCAAGCTCACTGTTCGGACCCTATAGGAAACACAGTAGAGTAGAAGAGTGCTCTTTTCTCAAAAGCAGAGTGTGATTCTTGTAATGCGAGCTAGTGTTTGTTTCCCAGTCAGAAATGGAGTTGAATCCCATGCATTTTCTGGTCCTATGAGCAAGAGTTGTTTTCTGGTAAGAACAGTCACTATTGAGCTCCCATTGCCACACACAGTGCAAATAGCACTCTCGTCTGTTCCCAGAAAGTACAGTGTATTGGACTGAAGAGGAGCTACTGTTCTTGTCAGTTTCCTAAGCAGAGTTGAACTAGATATGGCCCTGTGTGTAGGAAGCACAGTTCTTTTGTTCTGAGCAAGCTCACTGTTCAGACCCAATAGGAAACACAGTAGAGTAGAAGAGTGCTCTTTTCTCAAAAGCAGAGTGTGTTTCTTGTAAGGCGAGCTAGTGTTTGTTTCCCAGTCCTAAATGGAGTTGAATCCCATGCAGTTTCTGCTCCTACAAGCAAGAGTTGTTTTCTGGTAAGAAGAGTCACTATTGCGCTCCCATTGCCATACACAGTGCAAATAGCACTCGGGTCTGTTCCCAACAATTACAGTGTATTAGAATGAAGAGGAGCTACTGTTCTTGTCAGTTTCCTAAGCAGAGTTGAACTAGATGTGGCCCGTGTGTGTAGGAAGCACAGTTCTTTTGTTCTGAGCAAGCTCACTGTTCTGGCCCTATAGGAATCACAGTAGAGTAGAAGAGTGCTCTTTTCTCAAAAGCAGAGTGTGTTTCTTGTAAGGCGAGCTTGTGTTTGTTTCCCAGTCTTAAATGGAGTTGAATCACATGCAGTTTCTGGTCCTATGACCAAGAGTTGTTTTCTGGTAAGAAGAGTCACTATTGCACGTCCATTGTCATACACAGTGCAAATAGCTCTGGCAACTGTTCCCAGAATGTACAGTGTATTGGACTGAAGAGGATGTACTGTTCTTGTCAGTTTCCTGAGTAGAATTGAACTACATATGTCCATGTGTGTAGGAAGCACGGTTCTTTTGTTCTCAGCAAGCTGTGTGTTCTGGCCATTTAGGAAACACAGTAGCGTAGAAGAGTGCTCTTTTCTCAAAAGCAGAGTGTGTTTCTTGTAATGCGAGCTATCGTTTGTTTCCCAGTCTTAAATGAAGTTGAATAACATGCAGTTTCTAGTCCTACGAGCAAGAGTTGTTTCCTGGTAAGAAGCGTCACTATTGCGCTCCCATTGTCATACACAGAGCAAATAGCACTGGCATCTGTTCCCAGCATGTACAGTGTACTGGACTGAAGAGGAGCTACTGTTCTTGTCAGTTTCCTAAGCAGAATTGAACTAGATATGTCCGTGTGTGTAGGAAGCACAGTTCTTTTGTTCTGAGCAAGCTCTGTGTTCTGGCCATATAGGAAACACAGTAGAGTAGAAGCGTGCTCTTTTATCACAAGCAGAGTGTGTTTCTTGTAAGGTGAGCTAGTGTTTGTTTCCCAGTCCTAAATGAAGTTGAATAACATGCAGTTTCTGGTCCTATGAGCAAGAGTTGTTTCGAGGTAAGAAGAGTCTCTATTGCGCTCCCATTGTCATTAACAGGGCAAATATCACTGGCATCTGTTCCCAGCATGTACAGTGTACTGGACTGAAGAGGAGCTACTGTTCTTGTCAGTTTCCTAAGCAGAGTTGAACTAGATGTGGCCCGTGTGTGTAGGAAGCACAGTTCTTTTGTTCTGAGCAAGCTCACTGTTCTGGCCCTATAGGAAACACAGTAGAGTAGAAGAGTGCTCTTTTCTCAAAAGCAGAGTGTGTTTCTCCTAAGCGGAGCTAGCGCTTGTTTCCCAGTCCTAAATGGAGTTGAATCACATGCAGTTTTTGGTCCTACGAGCAAGAGTTGTTTTCTGCTAAGGAAAGTCACTATTGTGCTCCCTTAGCCATACACAGTGCAAATAGCAAACACGTCTGTTCCCAGCAAGTACAGTGTATTGGAAAGAAGAGGAGATACTGTTCTTGTCAGTTTCCTAAGCAGAGTTGAACTAGATATGACCCGTGTGTGTAGGAAGCACAGTTCTTTTTTTCTGAGCAAGCCCACTGTTCGGACCCCATATGAAACATAGTAGAGTAGAAGAGTGCTCATTTCTCAAAAGCAGAGTATGTTTCTTGTAAGGCGAGCTAGCGTATGTTTCCCAGTCCTAAATGGAGTTGAATCTCATGCAGTTTCTGGTCCTATGAGCAAGAGTTGTTTTCTGGTAAGAAGAGCCACTACTACGCTCCAATTGTCATACACAGGGCAAATAGCACTGTCGTCTGTTCCCAGCATGTACAGTGTGTTGGACTGAAGAGGATCTACTGTTCTTGTCAGTTTCCTAAGCAGAGTTGAACTAGATATGGCCCGTGTGGGTAGGAAGCACAGTTCTTTTATTCTGAGCAAGCTCACTGTTCGGACACCATAGGAAACACAGTAGAGTAGAAGAGTGCTCTTTTCTCAAAAGCAGAGTGTGTTTCTCACAAGGCGAGCTAGCGATTGTTTACCAGTCCTAAATGGAGTTGAATCACATGCAGTTTCTGTTCCTATGAGCAAGAGATTTTTTCTGGTAAGAAGAGTCACTATTGAGCTCCCTTGCCATACACAGTGCAAATGGCACTCGCGTCTGCTCCCAGCAATTACACTGTATTGGACTGAAGAGGAGCTACTGTTCTTGTCAATTTCCTAAGCAGAGTTGAACTAGATATGGCCCGTGTGTGTAGGAAGCACAGGTTTTTTTTCTGAGCAAGATCACTGTTCTGGCCCTGTAGGAAACACAGTAGAGTAGAAGATTGCTCTTTTCTCAAAAGCAGAGTGTGTTTCTTGTAAGGCGAGCTAGCGTTTGTTTCCCAGTCCTAAATGAAGTTGAATCACATGCAGTTTCTGGTCCTACGAGCAAGAGTTGTTTCCAGGTAAGAAGAGTCACTATTGCGCTCCCATTGTCATACACAAGGCAAGTAGCACTGGCATCTGTTCCCAGCATGTACAGTGTATTGGCCTGAAGAGGAGCTCCTGTTCTTTTCACTTTCCTAAGCAGAGTTGAACTAGATATGGCCTCTGTGTGTAGGAAGCACAGTTCTTTTCTTCTGAGCAAGCTCACTGTTCTGGCCCTATAGGAAACACAGTAGAGTAGAAGAGTGCTCTTTTCTCAAAAGCAGAGTGTGTCTCTTGTAAGGCGAGCTAGTGTTTGTTTCCCAGTCCTAAATGGAGTTCAGTCACATGCAGTTTCTGGTCCTACGAGCAAGAGTTGTTTTCTGGTAGGGAATGTAACTATTGTGCTCCCATTGCCATACACAGTGCAAATAGCACTCGCGTCTGTTTCCAGCAAGTACAGTGCATTGGACTGAAGAGGAGCTACTGTTCTTGTCAGTTTCCTAAGCAGAGTTTAGCTAGATATGGCCCGTGTGTGTAGGAAGCACATTTCTTTTGTTCTGAGCATGCTCACTCTTCGGACCCCATAGGAAACACAGTAAAGTAGAAGAGTGCTCTTTTCTCAAAAGCAGAGTATGTTTCTTGTAAGGCGAGCTAGCGTTTGTTTCCCAGTCCTAAATGGAGTTGAATCACATGCAGTTTCTGGTCCTACGAGCAAGAGTTTTTTTCTGGTAAGAAGAGTCACTATTGTGCTCCCTTTGCCATACACAGTGCAAATAGCACTCGCGTCTGTTCCCAGAAAGTACAGTGTATTGGACTGAAGAGGAGCTACTGTTTTTGTCAGTTTCCTAAGCAGAGTTGAACTAGATATGGCCCGTGTATGTAGGAAGACAGTTTTTTTCTTCTGTGCAAGCTCACTGTTCTGGCTTTATAGGAACCACAGTAGAGTAGAAGAGTGCTCTTTTCTCAAAAGCAGAGTGTGTTTCTTGTAAGGCGAACAAGCGTTTGTTTCCCAGTCAGAAATGGAGTTGAATCACATGCAGTTTCTGGTCCTATGACCAAGAGTTGTTTTCAGGTAAGAAGAGTCACTATTGCACGTCCATTGTCATACACAGGGCAAATAGCACTGGCATCTGTTCCCAGCATGTACAGTGTATTGGACTGAAAAATATCTACTGTTCTTGTCAGTTTCCTAAGCAGAATTGAACTAGATATGTTCGTGTGTGAAGGAAGCACAGTTCTTTTGTTCTGAGCAAGCTCTCTGTTCTGGCCATGTAGGAAACACAGTAGCGTAGAAGAGTGCTCTTTTCTCAAAAGCAGAGTGTGTTTCTTGTTAGGCGAGCTAGGGTTTGTTTCCCAGTCCTAAATGAAGTTGAATCACATGCAGTTTCTGGTCCTACGTGCAAGAGTTGTTTTCTGGTAAGAAGAGTCACTATTTTGCTCTTATTGTCATTACAGGGCAAATAGCACTGGCATCTTTTCGCAGCATGTACAGTGTATAGGCATGAAGAGGAGCTATGGTTCTTGTCACTTTCCTAAGCAGAGTTGATCTAGATATGGTCCTTGTGTCTAGGAAGCACAGTTCTTTTATTCTGAGCAAGCTGACTGTTCTGGCCCTATAGGAAACACAGTAGAGTAGAAGAGTGCTCTTTTCTCAAAAGCAGAGTGTGTTTCTTGTAAGGCGAGCTAGTATTTGTTTCCTAGTCCTAAATGGAGTTGAATCCCATGCAGTTTCTGCTCCTACAAGCAAGAGTTGTTTTCTGGTAAGAAGAGTTACTATTGCGCTCCCATTGCCATACACCGTGCAAATAGCACTCGGGTCTGTTCCCAACAATTACAGTGTATTAGAATGAAGAGGAGCTACTTTTCTTGTCAGTTTCCTAAGCAGAGTTGAACTAGATGTGGCCCGTGTGTGTAGGAAGCACAGTTCTTTGTTCTGAGCAAGCTCACTGTTCTGTCCCTATAGGAATCACAGTAGAGTAGAAGAGTGCTCTTTTCTCAAAAGCAGAGTGTGTTTCTTGTAAGACGAGCTTGTGTTTGTTTCCCAGTCCTAAATGGAGTTGAATCACATGCAGTTTCTGGTCCTATGACCAAGAGTTGTTTTCTGGTAAGAAGAGTCACTATTGCGCGTCCATTGTCATACACAGTGCAAATAGCTCTGGCAACTGTTCCCAGAATGTACAGTGTATTGGACTGAAGAGGATGTACTGTTCTTGTCAGTTTCCTGAGTAGAATTGAACTACATATGTCCATGTGTGTAGGAAGCACAGTTCTTTTGTTCTCAGCAAGCTGTGTGTTCTGGCCATTTAGGAAACACAGTAGCGTAGAAGAGTGCTCTTTTCTCAAAAGCAGAGTGTGTTTCTTGTAATGCGAGCTAGCGTTTGTTTCCCAGTCTTAAATGAAGTTGAATAACATGCAGTTTCTGGTCCTACGAGCAAGAGTTGTTTCCTGGTAAGAAGCGTCACTATTGCGCTCCCATTGTCATACACAGAGCAAATAGCACTGGCATCTGTTCCCAGCATGTACAGTGTACTGGACTGAAGAGGAGCTACTGTTCTTGTCAGTTTCCTAAGCAGAATTGAACTAGATATGTCCGTGTGTATAGGAAGCACAGTTCTTTTGTTCTGAGCAAGCTCTGTGTTCTGGCCATATAGGAAACACAGTAGAGTAGAAGCGTGCTCTTTTATCACAAGCAGAGTGTGTTTCTTGTAAGGCGAGCTAGCGTTTGTTTCCCAGTCCTAAATGAAGTTGAATAACATGCAGTTTCTGGTCCTATGAGCAAGAGTTGTTTCGAGGTAAGAAGAGTCACTATTGCGCTCCCATTGTCATACACAGGGCAAATATCACTGGCATCTGTTCCCAGCATGTACAGTGTACTGGACTGAAGAGGAGCTACTGTTCTTGTCAGTTTCCTAAGCAGAGTTGAACTGGATGTGGCCGTGTGTGTAGGAAGCACAGTTCTTTTGTTCTGAGCAAGCTCACTGTTCTGGCCCTATAGGAAACACAGTAGAGTAGAAGAGTGCTCTTTTCTCAAAAGCAGAGTGTGTTTCTCCTAAGGGGAGCTAGCGCTTGTTTCCCAGTCCTAAATGGAGTTGAATCACATGCAGTTTTTGGTCCTACGAGCAAGAGTTGTTTTCTGCTAAGGAAAGTCACTATTGTGCTCCCTTAGCCATACACAGTGCAAATAGCAAACACGTCTGTTCCTAGCAAGTACAGTGTATTGGAAAGAAGAGGAGATACTGTTCTTGTCAGTTTCCTAAGCAGAGTTGAACTAGATATGACCCGTGTGTGTAGGAAGCACAGTTCTTTTTTTCTGAGCAAGCCCACTGTTCGGACCCCATATGAAACATAGTAGAGTAGAAGAGTGCTCTTTTCTCAAAAGCAGAGTGTGTTTCTTGTAAGGCGAGCTAGCGTATGTTTCCCAGTCCTAAATGGAGTTGAATCTCATGCAGTTTCTGGTCCTATGAGCAAGAGTTGTTTTCTGGTAAGAAGAGCCACTACTACGCTCCAATTGTCATACACAGGGCAAATAGCACTGTCGTCTGTTCCCAGCATGTACAGTGTGTTGGACTGAAGAGGATCTACTGTTCTTGTCAGTTTCCTAAGCAGAGTTGAACTAGATATGGCCCGTGTGGGTAGGAAGCACAGTTCTTTTATTCTGAGCAAGCTCACTGTTCGGACACCATAGGAAACACAGTAGAGTAGAAGAGTGCTCTTTTCTCAAAAGCAGAGTGTGTTTCTTGTAAGGCTAGCTAGTGTTTGTTTCCTAGTCAGAAATGGAGTTGAATCCCATGCAGTTTCTGGTCCTAAGAGCAAGAGTTGTTTTCTGGTAAGAAGAGTCACTATTCGCTCCCATTGCCATACATAGTGCAAATAGCACTCGCGTCTGTTCCCAGCTAGTACACTGTATTGGACTGAAGAGGAGCTACTGATCTTTTCAGTTTCCTAAGCAGAGTTGAACTAGATATGGCCCATGTGTGTAGGAAGCACAGTTCTTTTGTTCTGAGCAAGCTCACTGTTCGGACACCATAGGAAACACAGTAGAGTAGAAGAGTGCTCTTTTCTCAAAAGCAGAGTGTGTTTCTTGTAAGGCAAGCTAGCGTTTGTTTCCCAGTCCTAAATGAAGTTGAATCACATGCAGTTTCTGGTCCTACGAACAAGAGTTGTTTCCAGGTAAGAAGAGTCACTATTGCGCTCCCATTGTCGTACACAAGGCAAATAGCACTGGCATCTGTTCCCAGCATGTACAGTGTATTGGCCTGAAGAGGATCTCCTGTTCTTTTCACTTTCCTAAGCAGAGTTGAACTAGATATGGCCTCTGTGTGTAGGAAGCACAGTTCTTTTGTTCTGAGCAAGCTCACTGTTCTGGCCTGATAGGAAACACAGTAGAGTTGAAGAGTGCTCTTTTCTCAAAAGCAGAGTGTGTCTCTTGTAAGGCGAGCTAGTGTTTGTTTCCCAGTCCTAAATGGAGTTCAGTCACATGCAGTTTCTGGTCCTACGAGCAAGAGTTGTTTTCTGGTAGGGAATGTAACTATTGTGCTCCCATTGCCATACACAGTGCAAATAGCACTCGCGTCTGTTTCCAGCAAGTACAGTGCATTGGACTGAAGAGAAGCTACTGTTCTTGTCAGTTTCCTAAGCAGAGTTTAGCTAGATATGGCCCGTGTGTGTAGGAAGCACATTTCTTTTGTTCTGAGCATGCTCACTCTTCGGACACCATAGGAAACACAGTAAAGTAGAAGAGTGCTCTTTTCTCAAAAGCAGAGTGTGTTTCTTGTAAGGCGAGCTAGCATTTGTTTCCCAGTCCTAAATGGAGTTGAATCCCATGCAGTTTCTGGTCCTACGAGCAAGAGTTTTTTTTCTGGTAAGAAGAGTCACTATTGCGCTCCCTTTGCCATACACAGTACAAATAGCACTCGCGTCTGTTCCCAGAAAGTACAGTGTATTGGACTGAAGAGGAGCTACTGTTCTTGTCAGTTTCCTAAGCAGAGTTGAACTAGATATGGCCCGTGTATGTAGGAAGACAGTTTTTTTCTTCTGTGCAAGCTCACTGTTCTGGCTTTATAGGAACCACAGTAGAGTAGAAGAGTGCTCTTTTCTCAAAAGCAGAGTGTGTTTCTTGTAAGGCGAGCAAGCATTTGTTTCCCAGTCCTAAATGGAGTTGAATCACATGCAGTTTCTGGTCCTATGACCAAGAGTTGTTTTCTGGTAAGAAGAGTCACTATTGCGCGTCCATTGTCATACACAGGGCAAATAGCACTGGCATCTGTTCCCAGCATGTACAGTGTATTGGACTGAAGAGGATGTACTGTTCTTGTCAGTTTCCTGAGTAGAATTGAACTACATATGTCCCTGTGTGTAGGAATTACAGTTCTTTTGTTCTCAGCAAGCTCTGTTTTCTGGCCATATAGGCACAGTTCTTTTGTTCTGAGCAAGCTCACTGTTCAGACCCAATAGGAAACACAGTAGAGTAGAAGAGTGCTCTTTCCTCAAAAGCAGAGTGTGTTTCTTGTAAGGTGAGCTAGCGCTTGTTTCCCAATCCTAAATGAAATTGAATCACATGCAGTTTTTGGTACTACGATCAACAGTTGTTTTCTGGTAAGGAAAGTCACTTTTGCGCTCCCTTTGCCATACACAGTGCAAATAGCACTCGCATCTGTTTCCAGCAAGTACAGTGAATTGGACTGAAGAGGAGCTACTGTTCTGGCCTGATAGGAAACACAGTAGAGTAGAAGAGTGCTCTTTTCTCAAAAGCAGAGTGTGTTTCTTGTAAGGAAAGCTAGTGTTTGTTTCTCAGTCCTAAATGGTGTTGAATCCCATGCAGTTTCTGGTCCTACGAACAATAGTTGTTTTCTGGTATGAAGAGTCACTATTGTGCTCCCATTGTCATACACAGGGCAAATAGCACTGGCGTCTGTTCCCAGCATGTACAGTGTATTAGACTGAAGAGAATCTACTGTTCTTGTCAGTTTCCTAAGCAGAGTTGAACTAGATGTGGCCCGTGTGTGTAGGAAGCACAGTTTTTTGTTCTGAGCAAGCTCACTGTTCTGAAACTATAGCAAACACAGTAGAGTAGAAGAGTGCTCTATTCTCAAAAGCAGGGTGCGTTTCTTGTAAGGCTAGCTAGTGTTTGTTTCCCAGTGAGAAATGAAGTTGAATCCCATGCATTTTCTGGTCCTACGAGCAAGAGTTGTTTTCTGGTAAGAAGAGTCACTATTGCGCTCCCATTGCCATACACAGTGCAAATAGCACTCGCATCTGCTCATAGCAAGTACAGCCTATTGGACTGGAGAGGAGCTGCCGTTCTTGTCAGTTTCCTAAGCAGAGTTGAACTAGATATGGCCCGTGTGTAGGAAGCACAGTTCTTTTGTTCTGAGCAAGCTCATTGTTCTGGCCGTTTAGGAAACACAGTAGAGTAGAAGAATGCTCTTTTCTCAAAAGCAGAGTGTGTTTCTTCTAAGGCGAGCTATGGTTTGTTTCCCAGTCCTAAATGGAGTTGAATCACATGCAGTTTCTGGTTCTACAGGCAAGAGTTGTTTTCTGGTGGGAAGAGTCACTATTGAGCTCCCATTGTCATACACAGTGCAAATAGCTCTCACGTCTGCTCCCCGCAAGTACATTGTATTAGACAGAAGTGGAGCTACTGTTCTTGTCAGTTTCCTATGCAGAGTTGAACTAGATATGGCCTGTGTGTGTAGGAAGCACAGTTCTTATGTTCTGAATAAGCTCACTGTTCTGAACCTATAGGAAACACAGTAGAGTAGAAGAGTGCTCTTTTCTCAAAAGCAGAGTGTGTTTCTTGTAAGGCTAGCTAGTGTTTGTTTCCCAGTCCTAAATGAAGTTGAATCACATGCAGTTTCTGGTCCTACGAGCAAGAGTTGTTTTCTGGTAAGAAGAGTCACTATTGCGCTCCCATTGCCATACACAGTGCAAATAGCACTCGCGTCTGCTCCTAGCAAGTACAGTGTATTGTACTGAAGAGGAGCTACTGTTCTTGTCAGTTTCCTAAGCAGAGTTGAACTAGATATGGCCCGTGTGTGTAGGAAGCACAGTTTTTTGTTCTGAGCAAGCTCACTGTTCTGAACCTATAGGAAACACAGTAGAGTAGAAGAGTGCTCTTTTCTCAAAAGCAGAGTGTGTTTCTTCTAAGGCGAGCTACGGTTTGTTTCCCAGTCCTAAATGGAGTTGAATCACATGCAGTTTCTGATCCTACAGGCAAGAGTTGTTTTCTGATGGGAAGAGTCACTATTGAGCTCCCATTGTCATACTCAGTGCAAATAGCTCTCATGTCTGCTCCCAGTAAGTACATTGTATTAGACAGAAGTGGAGCTACTGTTCTTGTCAGTTTCCTAAGCAGAGTTGAACTAGATATGGCCCGTGTGTGTAGGAAGCACAGTTCTTTTGTTCTGAGCAAGCTCACTGTTCTGAACCTATAGGAAACACAGTAGAGTAGAAGAGTGCTCTTTTCTCAAAAGCAGAGTGTGTTTCTTGTAAGGCTAGCTAGTGTTTGTTTCCCAGTGAGAAATGAAGTTGAATCCCAAGCAGTTTCTGGTCCTACGAGCAAGAGTTGTTTTCTGGTAAGAAGAGTCACTATTGTGCTCCCATTGCCATACACAGTGCAAATAGCACTCGCGTCTGCTCCTAGCAAGTACAGTGTATTGGACTGAAGAGGAGCTACTGTTCTTGTCAGTTTCCTAAGCAGAGTTGAACTAGATATGGCCCGTGTGTAGGAAGCACAGTTCTTTTGTTCTGAGCAAGCTCACTGTTCTGGCCGTTTAGGAAACACAGTAGAGTAGAAGAATGCTCTTTTCTCAAAAGCAGAGTCTGTTTCTTGTAAGGGGATCTAGCGTTTGTTTCCCAGTCCTAAGTGGAATTGAATCACATGCAGTTTCTGGTACTACGAGCAACAGTTGTTTTCTGGTAAGGAAAGTCACTATGGTGCTGCCTTTGCCATACACAGTGCAAATAGCACTTGCGTCTGCTCCCAGCAAGTACAGTGTATTGGACTGAAGAGGAGCTACTGTTCTTGTCAGTTTCCGAAGCAGAGTTGAACTAGATATGGCCAATGTGTGTGGGAAGCACAGTTCTTTTGTTCTGAGCAAGCTCACTGTTCGGACACCATAGGAAACTCAGTAGAGTAGAAGAGTGCTCTTTTCTCAAAAGCAGAGAGTGTTTCTTGTAAGGCAAGCTAGCGTTTGTTTCGCAGTCCTAAATGGAGTTGAATCCCATGCAGTTTCTGGTCCTACAGGCAAGAGTTGTTTTCTGGTGGGAAGAGTCACTATTGAGCTCCCATTGTCATACACAGTGCAAATAGCTCTCACGTCTGCTCCCAGCAAGTACATTGTATTAGACAGAAGAGGAGCTACTGTTCTTGTCAGTTTCCTATGCAGAGTTGAACTAGATATGGCCCTTGTGTGTAGGGAGCACAGTTCTTTTGTTCTGAGCAAGCTCACTGTTCTGAACCTATAGGAAACACAGTAGAGTAGAAGAGTGCTCTTTTCTCAAAAGCAGAGTGTGTTTCTTGTAAGGCGAGCTAGTGTTTGTTTCCCAGTTTTAAATGGAGTTGAATCACATGCAGTTTCTTGTCCTACAGGCAAGAGTTGTTTTCTGGTGGGAAGAGTCACTATTGAGCTCCCATTGTCATACACAGTGCAAATAGCTCTCACGTCTGCTCCCAGCAAATACATTGTATTAGACAGAAGAGGAGCTACTGTTCTTGTCAGTTTCCTATGCAGAGTTGAACTAGATATGGCCCGTGTGTGTAGGAAGCACAGTTCTTTTGTTCTGAGCAAGCTCACTGTTCTGAACCTATAGGAAACACAGTAGAGTAGAAGAGTGCTCTTTTCTCAAAAGCAGAGTGTGTTTCTTGTAAGGCGAGCTATGGTTTGTTTCCCAGTCTAAATGGAGTTGAATCACATGCAGTTTCTGGTCCTACAGGCAAGAGTTGTTTTCTGGTGGGAAGAGTCACTATTGAGCTCCCATTGTCATACACAGTGCAAATAGCTCTCACGTCTGCTCCCAGCTAGTACATTGTATTAGACAGAAGAGGAGCTACTGTTCTTGTCAGTTTCCTATGCAGAGTTGAACTAGATATGGCCCGTGTGTGTAGGAAGCACAGTTCTTTTGTTCTGAGCAAGCTGACTGTTCTGAAACTATAGCAAACACAGTAGAGTAGAAGAGTGCTCTTTTCTCAAAAGCAGAGTGCGTTTCTTGTAAGGCTAGCTAGTGTTTGTTTCCCAGTGAGAAATGAAGTTGAATCCCATGCATTTTCTGGTCCTACGAGCAAGAGTTGTTTTCTGGTAAGAAGAGTCACTATTGTGCTCCCATTGCCATACACAGTGCAAATAGCACTCGCGTCTGCTCATAGCAAGTACAGCGTATTTGACTGAAGAGGAGCTACCGTTCTTGTCAGTTTCCTAAGCAGAGTTGAACTAGATATGGCCCGTGTGTAGGAAGCACAATTCTTTTGTTCTGAGCAAGCTCACTGTTCTGGCCGTTTAGGAAACACAGTAGAGGAGAAGAATGCTCTTTTCTCAAAAGCAGAGTGTGTTTCTTCTTCGGCGAGCTATGGTTTGTTTCCCAGTCCTAAATGGAGTTGAATCACATGCAGTTTCTGGTCCTACATGCAAGAGTTGTTTTCTGGTGGGAAGAGTCACTATTGAGCTCCCATTGTCATACACAGTGCAAATAGCTCTCACGTCTGCTCCCAGGAAGTACATTGTATTAGACAGAAGTGGAGCTACTGTTCTTGTCAGTTTCCTATGCAGAGTTGAACTAGATATGGCCCGTGTGTGTAGGACGCACAGTTCTTATGTTCTGAGCAAGCTCACTGTTCTGAACCTATAGGAAACACAGTAGAGTAGAAGAGTGCTCTTTTCTCAAAAGCAGAGTGTGTTTCTTGTAAGGCTAGCTAGTGTTTGTTTCCCAGTGAGAAATGAAGTTGAATCCCATGCAGTTTCTGGTCCTACGAGCAAGAGTTGTTTTCTGGTAAGAAGAGTCACTATTGCGCTCCCATTGTCATACACAGTGCAAATAGCACTCGCGTCTGCTCCTAGCAAGTACAGTGTATTGGACTGAAGAGGAGCTACTGTTCTTGTCAGTTTCTTAAGCAGAGTTGAACTAGATATGGCCCGTGTGTAGGAAGCACAGTTCTTTTGTTCTGAGCAAGCTCACTCTTCTGGCCGTTTAGGAAACACAGTAGAGTAGAAGAATGCCCTTTTCTCAAAAGCAGAGTGTGTTTCTTGTAAGGGGAGCTAGCGTTTGTTTCCCAGTCCTAAATGGAATTGAATCACATGCAGTTTCTGGTACTACGAGCAACAGTTGTTTTCTGGTAAGGAAAGTCACTATGGTGCTCCCTTTGCCATACACAGTGCAAATAGCACTTGCGTCTGCTCCCAGCAAGTACAGTGTATTGGACTGAAGAGGAGCTACTGTTCTTGTCAGTTTCCGAAGCAGAGTTGAACTAGATATGGCCCATGTGTGTGGGAAGCACAGTTCTTTTGTTCTGAGCAAGCTCACTGTTCAGACACCATAGGAAACACAGGTAGAGTAGAAGAGTGCTCTTTTCTCAAAAGCAGAGTGTGTTTCTTGTAAGGCAAGCTAGCGTTTGTTTCCAGTCCTAAATGGAGTTGAATCCCATGCAGTTTCTGGTCCTACAGGCAAGAGTTGTTTTCTGGTGGGAAGAGTCACTATTGAGCTCCCATTTTTCAGACACAGTGCAAATAGCTCTCACGTCTGCTCCCAGCAAGTACATTGTATTAGACAGAAGAGGAGCTACTGTTCTTGTCAGTTTCCTATGCAGAGTTGAACTAGATAAGGCCCGTGTGTGTATGGAGCACAGTTCTTTTGTTCTGAGCAAGCTCACTGTTCTGAACATATAGGGAACACAGTAGGAGTAGAAGAGTGCTCTTTTCTCAAAAGCAGAGTGTGTTTCTTGTAAGGCGAGCTACCGTTTGTTTCCCAGTTTTAAATGGAGTTGAATCACATGCAGTTTCTTGTCCTACAGGCAAGAGTTGGTTTTCTGGTGGGAAGAGTCACTATTGAGCTCCCATTGTCATACACAGTGCAAATAGCTCTCACGTGTCTGCTCCCAGCAAGTACATTGTATTAGACAGAAGAGGAGCTACTGTTCTTGTCAGTTTCCTATGCGGAGTTGAACTAGATATGGCCCGTGTGTGTAGGAAGCACAGTTCTTTTGTTCTGAGCAAGCTCACTGTTCTGAACCTTATAGGAAACACAGTAGAGTAGAAGAGTGCCTCTTTTCTCAAAAGCAGAGTGTGTTTCTTCTAAGGCGAGCTATGGTTTGTTTCCCAGTCTAAATGGAGTTGAATCACATGCAGTTTCTGGTCCTACAGCAAAGAATTGTTTTCTGGTGGGAAGAGTCACTATTGAGCTCCATTGTCATACTCAGTGCAAATAGCTCTCACGTCTGCTCCCAGCTAGTACATTGAATTAGACAGAAGAGGAGCTACTGTTCTTGTCAGTTTCCTATGCAGAGTTGAACTAGATATGGGCCCATGTGTGTAGGAAGCACAGTTCTTTTGTTTCTGAGCAAGCTCACTGTTCTGAACCTATAGGAAACACAGTAGAGTAGAAGAGTGCTCTTTCCCTCAAAAGCAGAGTGTGTTTCTTGTAAGGCTAGCTAGTGTTTGTTTCCCAGTGATTGAATCCCATGCAGTTTCTGGTCCTACGAGCAAGAGTTGTTTTCTGGTAAGAAGAGTCACTATTGAGCTCCCATTGCCATACACAGTGCAAATAGCACTCGCGTCTGCTCCTAGCAAGTACAGTGTATTGGACTGAAGAGGAGCTACTGTTCTTGTCAGTTTCCTAAGCAGAGTTGAACTAGATATGGCCCGTGTGTAGGAAGCACAGTTCTTTTGTTCTGAGCAAGCTCAGTGTTCTGGCCGTTTAGGAAACACAGTAGAGTAGAAGAATGCTCTTTTCTCAAAAGCAGAGTGTGTTTCTTGTAAGGGGAGCTAGCGTTTGTTTCCCAGTCCTAATGGAATTGAATCACATGCAGTCTCTGGTACTATGAGCAACAGTTGTTTTCTGGTAAGGAAAGTAACTATGGTGCTCCCTTTGCCATACACAGTGCAAATAGCACTTGGGTCTCCTCCCAGCAAGTACAGTGTTTTGGACTGAAGAGGAGCTACTGTTCTTGTCAGTTTCTGAAGCAGAGTTGAACTAGATATGGCCCATGTGTGTGGAAAGCACAGTTCTTTTGTTCTGAGCAAGCTCACTGTTCGGACACCATAGGAAACACAGTAGAGTAGAAGAGTGTTCTTTTCTCAAAAGCAGAGTGTGTTTCTTGTAAGGCGAGCTAGCGTTTGTTTCCCAGTCCTAAATGAAGTTGAATCCCATGCAGTATCTGGTCCTACGAGCAAGAGTTGTTTTCTGGTAAGAAGAGTCACTATTGTGCTCCCATTGTCATACACAGGGCAAATAGCACTGGCGTCTGTTCCCAGCATGTAAAGTGTATTGGACTGAAGAGGATCTACTGTTCTTGTCAGTTTCCTAAGCAGAGTTGAACTACATATGGCCGTGTGTGTAGGAAGCACAGGTCTTTTGTTCTGAGCAAGCTCACTGTTCTGGCCCTATAAGAAACACAGTAGAGTAGAAGAGTGCTCTTTTCTCAAAAGCAGAGTGTGTTTCTTCTAAGGCGAGCTATGGTTTGTTTCCCAGTCCTAAATGGAGTTGAATCACATGCAGTTTCTGGTCCTACAGGCAAGAGTTGTTTTCTGGTGGGAAGAGTCACTATTGAGCTCCCAATGTCATACACAGTGCAAATAGCTCTCGTGTCTGCTCCCAGCAAGTACATTGTATTAAACAGAAGAGGAGCTACTGTTCTTGTCAGTTTCCTATGCAGAGTTGAACTAGATATGGCCCGTGTGTGTAGGAAGCACAGTTCTTTTGTTCTGAGCAAGCTGACTGTTCTGAAACTATAGCAAACACAGTAGAGTAGAAGAGTGCTCTTTTCTCAAAAGCAGAGTGTGTTTCTTGTAAGGCTAGCTAGTGTTTTTTTCCCAGTGAGAAATGAAGTTGAATCCCATGCATTTTCTGGTCCTACGAGCAAGAGTTGTTTTCTGGTAAGAAGAGTCACTATTGTGCTCCCATTGCCATACACAGTGCAAATAGCACTCGCGTCTGCTCATAGCAAGTACAGCCTATTGGACTGGAGAGGAGCTACCGTTCTTGTCAGTTACCTAAGCAGAGTTGAACTAGATATGGCCCGTGTGTAGGAAGCACAGTTCTTTTGTTCTGAGCAAGCTCATTGTTCTGGCCGTTTAGGAAACACAGTAGAGTAGAAGAATGCTCTTTTCTCAAAAGCAGAGTGTGTTTCTTCTAAGGCGAGCTATGGTTTGTTTCCCAGTCCTAAATGGAGTTGAATCACATGCAGTTTCTGGTCCTACAGGCAAGAGTTGTTTTCTGGTGGGAAGAGTCACTATTGAGCTCCCATTGTCATACACAGTGCAAATAGCTCTCACGTCTGCTCCCCGCAAGTACATTGTATTTGACAGAAGTGGAGCTACTGTTCTTGTCAGTTTCCTATGCAGAGTTGAACTAGATATGGCCCGTGTGTGTAGGAAGCACAGTTCTTATGTTCTGAATAAGCTCACTGTTCTGAACCTATAGGAAACACAGTAGAGTAGAAGAGTGCTCTTTTCTCAAAAGCAGAGTGTGTTTCTTGTAAGGCTAGCTAGTGTTTGTTTCCCAGTCCTAAATGAAGTTGAATCACATGCAGTTTCTGGTCCTACGAGCAAGAGTTGTTTTCTGGTAAGAAGAGTCACTATTGCGCTCCCATTGCCATACACAGTGCAAATAGCACTCGCGTCTGCTCCTAGCAAGTACAGTGTATTGTACTGAAGAGGAGCTACTGTTCTTGTCAGTTTCCTAAGCAGAGTTGAACTAGATATGGCCCGTGTGTGTAGGAAGCACAGTTTTTTGTTCTGAGCAAGCTCAATGTTCTGAACCTATAGGAAACACAGTAGAGTAGAAGAGTGCTCTTTTCTCAAAAGCAGAGTGTGTTTCTTCTAAGGCGAGCTATGGTTTGTTTCCCAGTCCTAAATGGAGTTGAATCACATGCAGTTTCTGATCCTACAGGCAAGAGTTGTTTTCTGATGAGAAGAGTCACTATTGAGCTCCCATTGTCATACTCAGTGCAAATAGCTCTCATGTCTGCTCCCAGCAAGTACATTGTATTAAACAGAAGAGGAGCTACTGTTCTTGTCAGTTTCCTAAGCAGAGTTGAACTAGATATGGCCCGTGTGTGTAGGAAGCACAGTTCTTTTGTTCTGAGCAAGCTCACTGTTCTGAACCTATAGGAAACACAGTAGAGTAGAAGAGTGCTCTTTTCTCAAAAGCAGAGCGTGTTTCTTGTAAGGCGAGCTAGTGTTTGTTTCCCAGTGAGAAATGAAGTTGAATCCCATGCAGTTTCTGGTCCTACGAGCAAGAGTTGTTTTCTGGTAAGAAGAGTCACTATTGTGCTCCCATTGCCATACACAGTGCAAATAGCACTCGCGTCTGCTCCTAGCAAGTACAGTGTATTGGACTGAAGAGGAGCTACTGTTCTTGTCAGTTTCCTAAGCAGAGTTGAACTAGATATGGCCCGTGTATAGGAAGCACAGTTCTTTTGTTCTGAGGAAGCTCACTGTTCTGGCCGTTTAGGAAACACAGTAGAGTAGAAGAATGCTCTTTTCTCAAAAGCAGAGTGTGTTTCTTGTAAGGGGATCTAGCGTTTGTTTCCCAGTCCTAAATGGAATTGAATCACATGCAGTTTCTGGTACTACGAGCAACAGTTGTTTTCTGGTAAGGAAAGTCACTATGGTGCTCCCTTTGCCATACACAGTGCAAATAGCACTTGCGTCTGCTCCCAGCAAGTACAGTGTATTGGACTGAAGAGGAGCTACTGTTCTTGTCAGTTTCCGAAGCAGAGTTGAACTAGATATGGCCAATGTGTGTGGGAAGTACAGTTTTTTTGTTCTGAGCAAGCTCACTGTTCGGACACCATAGGAAACACAGTAGAGTAGAAGAGTGCTCTTTTCTCAAAAGCAGAGAGTGTTTCTTGTAAGGCAAGTTAGCGTTTGTTTCCCAGTCCTAAATGGAGTTGAATCCCATGCAGTTTCTGGTCCTACAGGCAAGAGTTTTTTTCTGGTGGGAAGAGTCACTATTGAGCTCCCATTGTCATACACAGTGCAAATAGCTCTCACGTCTGCTCCCAGCAAGTACATTGTATTAGACAGAAGAGGAGCTACTGTTCTTGTCAGTTTCCTATGCATAGTTGAACTAGATATGGCCCGTGTGTGTAGGGAGCACAGTTCTTTTGTTCTGAGCAAGCTCACTGTTCTGAACCTATAGGAAACACAGTAGAGTAGAAGAGTGCTCTTTTCTCAAAAGCAGAGTGTGTTTCTTGAAAGGCGAGCTAGCGTTTGTTTCCCAGTTTTAAATTGACTTGAATCACATGCAGTTTCTTGTCCTACAAGCAAGAGTTGTTTTCTGGTGGGAAGAGTCACTATTGAGCTCCCATTGTCATACACAGTTCAAATAGCTCTCACGTCTGCTCCCAGCAAGTATATTGTATTAGACAGAAGAGGAGCTACTGTTCTTGTCAGTTTCCTATGCAGAGTTGAACTAGATATGGCCCGTGTGTGTAGGAAGCACAGTTCTTTTGTTCTGAGCAAGCTCACTGTTCTGAAACTATAGGAAACACAGTAGAGTAGAAGAGTGCTCTTTTCTCAAAAGCAGAGTGTGTTTCTTCTAAGGCGAGCTATGGTTTGTTTCCCAGTCTAAATGGAGTTGAATCACATGCAGTTTCTGGTCCTACAGGCAAGAGTTGTTTTCTGGTGGGAAGAGTCACTATTGAGCTCCCATTGTCATACACAGAGCAAATAGCTCTCACGTCTGCTCCCAGCTAGTACATTGTATTAGACAGAAGAGGAGCTACTGTTCTTGTCAGTTTCCTATGCAGAGTTGAACTAGATATGGCCCATGTGTGTAGGAAGCACAGTTCTTTTGTTCTGAGCAAGCTCACTGTTCTGAACATATAGGAAACACAGTAGAGTAGAAGAGTGCTCTTTTCTCAAAAGCAGAGTGTGTTTCTTGTAAGGCTAGCTAGTGTTTGTTTCCCAGTGAGAAATGAAGTTGAATCCCATGCAGTTTCTGGTCCTACGAGCAAGAGTTGTTTTCTGGTAAGAAGAGTCACTATTGTGCTCCCATTGCCATACACAGTGCAAATAGCACTCGCGTCTGCTCCTAGCAAGTACAGTGTACTGGACTGAAGAGGAGCTACTGTTCTTGTCAGTTTCCTAAGCAGAGTTGAACTAGATATGGCCCGTGTGTAGGAAGCACAGTTCTTTTGTTCTGAGCAAGCTCACTGTTCTGGCCGTTTAGGAAACACGGTAGAGTAGAAGAATGCTCTTTTCTCAAAAGCAGAGTGTGTTTCTTGTAAGGGGATCTAGCGTTTGTTTCCCAGTCCTAAATGGAATTGAATCACATGCAGTTTCTGGTACTACGAGCAACAGTTGTTTTCTGGTAAGGAAAGTCACTATGGTGCTCCCTTTGCCATACACAGTGCAAATAGCACTTGCGTCTGCTCCCAGCAAGTACAGTGTATTGGACTGACGAGGATCTACTGTTCTTGTCAGTTTCCGAAGCAGAGTTGAACTAGATATGGCCAATGTGTGTGGGAAGCACAGTTCTTTTGTTCTGAGCAAGCTCACTGTTCAGACACCATAGGAAACACAGTAGAGTAGAAGAGTGCTCTTTTCTCAAAAGCAGAGAGTGTTTCTTGTAAGGCAAGTTAGCGTTTGTTTCCCAGTCCTAAATGGAGTTGAATCCCATGCAGTTTCTGGTCCTACAGGCAAGAGATGTTTTTGGTGATAAGAGTCACTATTGAGCTCCCATTGTCATACACAGTGCAAATAGCTCTCAAGTCTGCTCCCAGCAAGTACATTGTATTAGACAGAAGAGGAGCTACTGTTCTTGTCAGTTTCCTATGCATAGTTGAACTAGATATGGCCCGTGTGTGTAGGGAGCACAGTTCTTTTGTTCTGAGCAAGCTCACTGTTCTGAACCTATAGGAAACACAGTAGAGTAGAAGAGTGCTCTTTTCTCAAAAGCAGAGTGTGTTTCTTGTAAGGCGAGCTAGCGTTTGTTTCCCAGTTTTAAATGGAGTTGAATCACATGCAGTTTCTTGTCCTACAGGCAAGAGTTGTTTTCTGGTGGGAAGAGTCACTATTGAGCTCCCATTGTCATACACAGTGCAAATAGCTCTCACGTCTGCTCCCAGCAAGTATATTGTATTAGACAGAAGAGGAGCTACTGTTCTTGTCAGTTTCCTATGCAGAGTTGAACTAGATATGGAGCGTGTGTGTAGGAAGCACAGTTCTTTTGTTCTGAGCAAGCTCACTCTTCTGGCCCTATAGGAAACACAGTAGAGTAGAAGAGTGCTCTTTTCTCAAAAGCAGAGTGTGTTTCTTGTAAGGCTAGCTAGTGTTTGTTTCCCAGTGATAAATGAAGTTGAATCCCATGCAGTTTCTGGTCCTACGAGCAAGAGTTGTTTTCTGGTAAGAAGAGTCACTATTGCGCTCCCATTGCCATACACAGTGCAAATAGCACTCGCGTCTACTCCTAGCAAGTACAGTGTATTGGACTGAAGAGGAGCTACTGTTCTTGTCAGTTTCCTAAGCAGAGTTGAACTAGATATGGCCCGTGTGTAGGAAGCACAGTTCTTTTGTTCTGAGCAAGCTCACTGTTCTGGCCGTTTAGGAAACACAGTAGAGTAGAAGAATGCTCTTTTCTCAAAAGCAGAGTGTGTTTCTTGTAAGGGGAGCTAGTGTTTGTTTCCCAGTCCTAAATGGAATTGAATCACATGCAGTTTCTGGTACTACGAGCAACAGTTGTTTTCTGGTAAGGAAAGTCACTATGGTGCTCCCTTTGCCATACACAGTGCAAATAGCACTTGCGTCTGCTCCCAGCAAGTACAGTGTTTTGGACTGAAGAGGAGCTACTGTTCTTGTCAGTTTCCGAAGCAGAGTTGAACTAGATATGGCCCATGTGTGTGGGAAGCACAGTTCTTTTGTTCTGAGCAAGCTCACTGTTTGGACACCATAGGAAACACAGTAGAGTAGAAGAGTGCTCTTTTCTCAAAAGCAGAGTTTTTTTCTTGTAAGGCAAGCTAGCGTTTGTTTCCCAGTCCTAAATGGAATTGAATCACATGCAGTTTCTGGTCCTACGAGCAAGAGTTGTTTTCTGGTAAGAAGAGTCACTATTGTGCTCCCATTGTCATACACAGGGCAAATAGCACGGGCGTCTGTTCCCAGCATGTAAAGTGTATGGGACTGAAGAGGATCTACTGTTCTTGTCAGTTTCCTAAGCAGAGTTGAACTAGATATGGCCGTGTGTGTAGGAAGCACAGGTCTTTTGTTCTGAGCAAGCTCACTGTTCTGGCCCTATAAGAAACACAGTAGAGTAGAAGAGTGCTCTTTTCTCAAAAGCAGAGTTTGTTTCTTCTAAGGCGAGCTATGGTTTGTTTCCCAGTCCTAAATGGAGTTGAATCACATGCAGTTTCTGGTCCTACAGGCAAGAGTTGTTTTCTGGTGGGAAGAATCACTATTGAGCTCCCAATGTCATACACAGTGCAAATAGCTCTCGCGTCTGCTCCCAGCAAGTACATTGTATTAAACAGAAGAGGAGCTACTGTTCTTGTCAGTTTCCTATGCAGAGTTGAACTAGATATGGCCCATGTGTGTAGGAAGCACAGTTCTTTTGTTCTGAGCAAGCTGACTGTTCTGAAACTATAGCAAACACAGTAGAGTAGAAGAGTGCTCTTTTCTCAAAAGCAGAGTGCGTTTCTTGTAAGGCTAGCTAGTGTTTGTTTCCCAGTGAGAAATGAAGTTGAATCCCATGCATTTTCTGGTCCTACGAGCAAGAGTTGTTTTCTGGTAAGAAGAGTCACTATTGTGCTCCCATTGCCATACACAGTGCAAATAGCACTCGCGTCTGCTCATAGCAAGTACAGTGTATTGGACTGAAGAGGAGCTACTCTTCTTGTCAGTTTCCTAAGCAGAGTTGAACTAGATATGGCCCGTGTGTAGGAAGCACAATTCTTTTGTTCTGAGCAAGCTCACTGTTCTGGCCGTTTAGGAAACACAGTAGAGTAGAAGAATGCTCTTTTCTCAAAAGCAGAGTGCGTTTCTTCTAAGGCGAGCTATGGTTTGTTTCCCAGTCCTAAATGGAGTTGAATCACATGCAGTTTCTGGTCCTACAGGCAAGAGTTGTTTTCTGGTGGGAAGAGTCACTATTGAGCTCCCATTGTCATACACAGTGCAAATAGCTCTCACGTCTGCTCCCAGCAAGTACATTGTATTAGACAGAAGTGGAGATACTGTTCTTGTCAGTTTCCTATGCAGAGTTGAACTAGATATGGCCCGTGTGTGTAGGAAGCACAGTTCTTATGTTCTGAGCAAGCTCACTGTTTTGAACCTATAGGAAACACAGTAGAGTAGAAGAGTGCTCTTTTCTCAAAAGCAGAGTGTGTTTCTTGTAAGGCTAGCTAGCCTTTGTTTCTCAGTTCTAAATGAAGTTGAATCACATGCAGTTTCTGGTCCTACGAGCAAGAGTTGTTTTCTGGTAAGAAGAGACACTATTGCGCTCCCATTGCCATACACAGTGCAAATAGCACTCGCGTCTGCTCCTAGCAAGTACAGTGTATTGGACAGAAGAGGAGCTACTGTTCTTGTCAGTTTCCTAAGCAGAGTTGAACTAGATATGGCCCGTGTGTGTAGGAAGCACAGTTTTTTGTTCTGAGCAAGCTCACTGTTCTGAACCTATAGGAAACACAGTAGAGTAGATGAGTGCTCTTTTCTCAAAAGCAGAGTGTGTTTCTTCTAAGGCGAGCTATGGTTTGTTTCCCAGTCCTAAATGGAGTTGAATCACATGCAGTTTCTGATCCTACAGGCAAGAGTTGTTTTCTGGTGGGAAGAGTCACTATTGAGCTCCCATTGTCATACTCAGTGCAAATAGCTCTCATGTCTGCTCCCAGCAAGTACATTGTATTAGACAGAAGTGGAGCTACTGTTTTTGTCAGTTTCCTAAGCAGAGTTGAACTAGATAAGGCCCGTGTGTGTAGGAAGCACAGTTCTTTTGTTCTGAGCAAGCTCACTGTTCTGAACCTATAGGAAACACAGTAGAGTAGAAGAGTGCTCTTTTCTCAAAAGCAGCGTGTGTTTCTTGTAAGGCTAGCTAGTGTTTGTTTCCCAGTGAGAAATGAAGTTGAATCCCATGCAGTTTCTGGTCCTACGAGCAAGAGTTGTTTTCTGGTAAGAAGAGTCACTATTGCGCTCCCTATGCCATACACAGTGCAAATAGCACTCGCGTCTGCTCCTAGCAAGTACAGTGTATTGGACTGAAGAGGAGCTACTGTTCTTGTCAGTTTCCTAAGCAGAGTTGAACTAGATATGGCCCGTGTGTAGGAAGCACAGTTCTTTTGTTCTGAGCAAGCTCACTCTTCTGGCCGTTTAGGAAACACAGTAGAGTAGAAGAATGCTCTTTTTTCAAAAGCAGAGTGTGTTTCTTGTAAGGGGAGCTAGCGTTTGTTTCCCAGTCCTAAATGGAATTGAATCACATGCAGTTTCTTGTCCTACAGGCAAGAGTTGTTTTCTGGTGGGAAGAGTCACTATTGAGCTCCCATTGTCATACACAGTGCAAATAGCTCGCACGTCTGCTCCCAGCAAGTACATTGTATTAGACAGAAGAGGAGCTACTGTTCTTGTCAGTTTCCTATGCGGAGTTGAACTAGATATGGCCCGTGTGTGTAGGAAGCACAGTTCTTTTGTTCTGAGCAAGCTCACTGTTCTGAACCTATAGGAAACACAGTAGAGTAGAAGAGTGCTCTTTTCTCAAAAGCAGAGTGTGTTTCTTCTAAGGCGAGCTATGGTTTGTTTCCCAGTCTAAATGGAGTTGAATCACATGCAGTTTCTGGTCCTACAGGAAAGAGTTGTTTTCTGGTGGGAAGAGTCACTATTGAGCTCCCATTGTCATACTCAGTGCAAATAGCTCTCACGTCTGCTCCCAGCTAGTACATTGTATTAGACAGAAGAGGAGCTACTGTTCTTGTCAGTTTCCTATGCAGAGTTGAACTAGATATGGCCCATGTGTGTAGGAAGCACAGTTCTTTTGTTCTGAGCAAGCTCACTGTTCTGAACCTATAGGAAACACAGTAGAGTAGAAGAGTGCTCTTTTCTCAAAAGCAGAGTGTGTTTCTTGTAAGGCTAGCTAGTGTTTGTTACCCAGTGAGAAATGAAGTTGAATCCCATGCAGTTTCTGGTCCTACGTGCAAGAGTTGTTTTCTGGTAAGAAGAGTCACTATTGCGCTCCCATTGCCATACACAGTGCAAATAGCACTCGCGTCTGCTCCTAGCAAGTACAAAGTATTGGACTGAAGAGGAGCTACTGTTCTTGTCAGTTTCCTAAGCAGAGTTGAACTAGATATGGCCCGTGTGTAGGAAGCACAGTTCTTTTGTTCTGAGCAAGCTCACTGTTCCGGCCGTTTAGGAAACACAGTAGAGTAGAAGAATGCTCTTTTCTCAAAAGCAGAGTGTGTTTCTTCTAAGGCGAGCTATGGTTTGTTTCCCAGTCCTAAATGGAATTGAATCACATGCAGTTTCTGGTACTGCGAGCAACAGTTGTTTTCTGGTAAGGAAAGTCACTATGGTGCTCCCTTTGCCATACACAGTGCAAATAGCACTTGCGTCTGCTCCCAGCAAGTACAGTGTATTGGACTGAAGAGGAGCTACTGTTCTTGTCAGTTTCCGAAGCAGAGTTGAACTAGATATGGCCCATGTGTGTGGGAAGCACAGTTCTTTTGTTCTGAGCAAGCTCACTGTTCAGACACCATAGGAAACACAGTAGAGTAGAAGAGTGCTCTTTTCTCAAAAGCAGAGTGTGTTTCTTGTAAGGCAAGCTAGCGTTTTTTCCCCAGTCCTAAATGGAGTTGAATCCCATGCAGTTTCTGGTCCTACGAGCGAGAGTTGTTTTCTGGTAAGAAGAGTCACTATTGAGCTCCCATTGTCATACACAGGGCAAATAGCACGGGCGTCTGTTCCCAGCATGTAAAGTGTATTGGACTGAAGAGGATCTACTGTTCTTGTCAGTTTCCCAAGCAGAGTTGAACTAGATATGGCCGTGTGTGTAGGAAGCACAGGTCTTTTGTTCTGAGCAAGCTAACTGTTCTGGCCCTATAAGAAACACAGTAGAGTAGAAGAGTGCTTCTTTCTCAAAAGCAGAGTGTGTTTCTTCTAAGGCGAGCTATGATTTGTTTCCCAGTCCTAAATGGAGTTGAATCACATGCAGTTTCTGGTCCTACAGGCAAGAGTTGTTTTCTGGTGGGAAGAGTCACTATTGAGCTCCCATTGTCATACACAGTGCAAATAGCTCTCACGTCTGCTCCCAGCAAGTACATTGTATTAGACAGAAGTGGAGCTACTGTTCTTGTCAGTTTCCTATGCAGAGTTGAACTAGATATGGCCCGTGTGTGTAGGAAGCACAGTTCTTATGTTTTGAGCAAGCTCACTGTTCTGAACCTATAGGAAACACAGTAGAGTAGAAGAGTGCTCTTTTCTCAAAAGCAGAGTGTGTTTCTTGTAAGGCTAGCTAGCGTTTGTTTCTCAGTCCTAAATGAAGTTGAATCACATGCAGTTTCTGGTCCTACGAGCAAGAGTTGTTTTCTGGTAAGAAGAGTCACTATTGCGCTCCCATTGCCATACACAGTGCAAATAGCACTCGCGTCTGCTCCTAGCAAGTACAGTGTATTGAACTGAAGAGGAGCTACTGTTCTTGTCAGTTTCCTAAGCAGAGTTGAACTAGATTTGGCCCGTGTGTGTAGGAAGCACAGTTTTTTGTTCTGAGCAAGCTCACTGTTCTGAACCTATAGGAAACACAGTAGAGTAGATGAGTGCTCTTTTCTCAAAAGCAGAGTGTGTTTCTTCTAAGGCGAGCTATGGTTTGTTTCCCAGTCCTAAATGGAATTGAATCACATGCAGTTTCTGATCCTACAGGCAAGAGTTGTTTTCTGGTGGGAAGAGTCACTATTGAGCTCCCATTGTCATACTCAGTGCAAATAGCTCTCATGTCTGCTCCCAGCAAGTACATTGTATTAGGCAGAAGTGGAGCTACTGTTCTTGTCAGTTTCCTAAGCAGAGTTGAACTAGATAAGGCCCGTGTGTGTAGGAAGCACAGTTCTTTTGTTCTGAGCAAGCTCACTGTTCTGAACCTATAGGAAACACAGTAGAGTAGAAGAGTGCTCTTTTCTCAAAAGCAGAGTGTGTTTCTTGTAAGGCTAGCTAGTGTTTGTTTTCCAGTGAGAAATGAAGTTGAATCCCATGCAGTTTCTGGTCCTACGAGCAAGAGTTGTTTTCTGGTAAGAAGAGTCACTATTGCGCTCCCATTGCCATACACAGTGCAAATAGCACTCGCGTCTGCTCATAGCAAGTACAGCGTATTGGACTGAAGAGGAGCTACTGTTCTTGTCAGTTTCCTAAGCAGAGTTGAACTAGATATGGCCCGTGTGTAGGAAGCACAGTTCTTTTGTTCTGAGCAAGCTCACTGTTCTGGCCCTTTAGGAAACACAGTAGAGTAGAAGAATGCTCTTTTCTCAAAAGCAGAGTGTGTTTCTTGTAAGGGGAGCTAGCGTTTGTTTCCCAGTCCTAAATGGAGTTGAATCACATGCAGTTTCTGGTCCTACAGGCAAGAGTTGTTTTCTGGTGGGAAGAGTCACTATTGAGCTCCCATTGTCATACACAGTGCAAATAGCTCTCACGTCTGCTCCCAGCAAGTACAGTGTATTAGACAGAAGTGGAGCTACTGTTCTTGTCAGTTTCCTATGCAGAGTTGAACTAGATAAGGCCCGTGTGTGTAGGAAGCACAGTTCTTTTGTTCTGAGCAAGCTCACTGTTCTGAACCTATAGGAAACACAGTAGAGTAGAAGAGTGCTCTTTTCTCAAAAGCAGAGTGTGTTTCTTGTAAGGCTAGCTAGTGTTTGTTTCCCAGTGAGAAATGAAGTTGAATCCCATGCAGTTTCTGGTCCTACGAGCAAGAGTTGTTTTCTGGTAAGAAGAGTCACTATTGCGCTCCCATTGCCATACACAGTGCAAATAGCACTCGCGTCTGCTCCTAGCAAGTACAGTGTATTGGACTGAAGAGGAGCTACTGTTCTTGTCAGTTTCCGAAGCAGAGTTGAACTAGGTATGGCCCATGTGTGTGGGAAGCACAGTTCTTTTGTTCTGAGCAAGCTCACTGTTCGGACACCATAGGAAACACAGTAGAGTAGAAGAGTGCTCTTTTCTCAAAAGCAGAGTGTGTTTCTTGTAAGGCAAGCTAGCGTTTGTTTCCCAGTCCTAAAAGGAGTTGAATCCCATGCAGTTTCTGGTCCTACAGGCAAGAGTTGTTTTCTGGTGGGAAGAGTCACTATTGAGCTCCCATTGTCATACACAGTGCAAATAGCTCTCACGTCTGCTTCCAGCAAGTACATTGTATTAGACAGAAGAGGAGCCACTGTTCTTGTCAGTTTCCTATGCAGAGTTGAACTAGATATGGCCCGTGTGTGTAGGAAGCACAGTTCTTTTGTTCTGAGCAAGCTCACTGTTCTGAACCTATAGGAAACACAGTAGAGTAGAAGAGTGCCCTTTTCTCAAAAGCAGAGTGTGTTTCTTCTAAGGCGAGCTATGGTTTGTTTCCCAGTCTAAACGGAGTTGAATCACATGCAGTTTCTGGTCCTACAGGCAAGAGTTGTTTTCTGGTGGGAAGAGTCACTATTGAGCTCCCATTGTCATACACAGTGCAAATAGCTCTCACGTCTGCTCCCAGCAAGTACATTGTATTAGACAGAAGTGGAGCTACTGTTCTTGTCAGTTTCCTATGCAGAGTTGAACTAGATATGGCCCGTGTGTGTAGGAAGCACAGTTCTTTTGTTCTGAGCAAGCTCACTGTTCTGAACCTATAGGAAACACAGTAGAGTAGAAGAGTGCTCTTTTCTCAAAAGCAGTGTGTGTTTCTTGTAAGGCTATCTAGTGTTTGTTTCCCAGTGAGAAATGAAGTTGAATCCCATGCATTTTCTGGTCCTACGAGCAAGAGTTGTTTTCTGGTAAGAAGAGTCACTATTGCGCTCCCATTGCCATACACAGTGCAAATAGCACTCGCGTCTGCTCCTAGCAAGTACAGTGTATTGGACTGAAGAGGAGCTACTGTTCTTGACAGTTTCCTAAGCAGAGTTGAACTAGATATGGCCCGTGTGTAGGAAGCACAGTTCTTTTGTTCTGAGCAAGCTCACTGTTCTGGCCGTTTAGGAAACACAGTAGAGTAGAAGAATGCTCTTTTCTCAAAAGCAGAGTGTGTTTCTTGTAAGGGGAGCTAGCGTTTGTTTCCCAGTCCTAAATGGAATTGAATCACATGCAGTTTCTGGTACTACGAGCAACAGTTGTTTTCTGGTAAGGAAAGACACTATGGTGCTCCCTTTGCCATACACAGTGCAAATAGCACTCGCGTCTACTCCCAGCAAGTACAGTGTATTGGACTGAAGAGGAGCTACTGTTCTTGTCAGTTTCCGAAGCAGAGTTGAACTAGATATGGCCCATGTGTGTGGGAAGCACAGTTCTTTTGTTCTGAGCAAGCTCACTGTTCGGACCCCATAGGAAACACAGTAGAGTAGAAGAGTGCTCTTTTCTCAAAAGCTGAGTGTGTTTCTTGTAAGGCAAGCTAGCGTTTGTTTCCCAGTCCTAAATGGAGTTGAATCCCATGCAGTTTCTGGTCCTACGAGCAAGAGTTGTTTACTGGTAAGAAGAGTCACTATTGTGCTCCCATTGTCATACACAGGGCAAATAGCACGGGCGTCTGTTCCCAGCACGTAAAGTGTATTGGACTGAAGAGGATCTACTGTTCTTGTCAGTTTCCTAAGCAGAGTTGAACTAGATATGGCCCGTTTGTAGGAAGCACAGGTCTTTTGTTCTGAGCAAGCTCACTGTTCTATCCCTATAAGAAACACAGTAGAGTAGAAGAGTGCTCTTTTCTCAAAAGCAGAGTGTGTTTCTTCTAAGGCGAGCTATGGTTTGTTTCCCAGTCCTAAATGGAGTTGAATCACATGCAGTTTCTGGTCCTACAGGCAAGAGTTGTTTTTTGGTGGGAAGAGTCACTATTGAGCTCCCAATGTCATACACAGTGCAAATAGCTCTCGCGTCTGCTCCCAGCAAGTACATTGTATTAAACAGAAGAGGAGCTACTGTTCTTGTCAGTTTCCTAAGCAGAGTTGAACTAAATATGGCCCCTGTGTGTAGGAAGCACAGTTTTTTGTTCTGAGCAAGCTCGCTGTTCTGGCCCTATAGGAAACACAGTAGAGTAGAAGAGTGCTCTTTTCTCAAAGCAGAGTGCGTTTCTTCTAAGGCGAGCTACGGTTTGTTTCCCAGTCCTAAATGGAGTTGAATCACATGCAGTTTCTGGTCCTACACGCAAGAGTTGTTTTCTGGTAATAAGAGGCACTATTACGCTCCCTTTGTCATATACAGCGCAAATAGCACTGTCGTTTGTTCCCAGCATGTACAATGTATTGGACTGAGGACGATCTACTGTTCTTGTCAGTTTCCAAAGCAGAGTTGAACTAGATATGGCCTGTGTGTGTAGGAAGCACAGTTCTTTTGTTCTGAGCAAGCTCACTGTTCGGACACCATAGGAAACACAGTAGAGTAGAAGAGTGCTCTTTTCTCAAAAGCAGAGTGTGTTTCTCTTAAGGCTAGCTAGTGTTTGTTTCCCAGTGAGAAATGAAGTTGAATCCCATGCAGTTTCTGGTCCTACGAGCAAGAGTTGTTTTCTGGTAAGAAGAGTCACTATTGCGCTCCCATTGCCATACACAGTGCAAATAGCACTCGCGTCTGCTCCTAGCAAGTACAGTGTATTGGACTGAAGAGGAGCTACTGTTCTTGTCAGTTTCCTAAGCAGAGTTGAACTAGATATGGCCCGTGTGTAGGAAGCACAGTTCTTTTGTTCTGAGCAAGCTCACTGTTCTGGCCGTTTAGGAAACACAGTAGAGTAGAAGATTGCTCTTTTCTCAAAAGCAGAGTGTGTTTCTTGTAAGGGGAGCTAGCGTTTGTTTCCCAGTCCTAAATGGAATTGAATCACATGCAGTTTCTGGTACTACGAGCAACAGTTGTTTTCTGGTAAGGAAAGACACTATGGTGCTCCCTTTGTCATACACAGCGCAAATAGCACTGTCGTTTGTTCCCAGCATGGACAATGTATTGGACTGAGGACGATCTACTGTTCTTGTCAGTTTCGAAAGCAG
Organism: Peromyscus eremicus; assembly: GCF_949786415.1. Lineage (NCBI taxonomy): Eukaryota > Metazoa > Chordata > Mammalia > Rodentia > Cricetidae > Peromyscus > Peromyscus eremicus. Next base: position 103,497 of record NW_026734922.1, on the reverse strand, counting down.
AGTTGAACTAGATATGGCCCGTGTGTGTAGGAAGCACAGTTCTTTTGTTCTGAGCTAGCTCACTGTTCGGACCCCATAGGAAACTCAGTAGAGTAGAAGAGTGCTCTTTTCTCTAAAGCAGAGTGTGTTTCTTGTAAGGCTAGCTAGTGTTTGTTTCCCAGTCAGAAAAGGAGTTGAATCACACTCAGTTTCTGGTCCTACAAGGAAGAGTTGTTTTCTGGTAAGAAGAGTCACTATTGTGCTCCCTTTTCCATACACAGTGCAAATAGCACTCGTGTCTGCTCCCAGCAAGTACCGTGTATTGGACTGAAGAGGAGCTACTATTGTTGTCAGTTTCCTAAGCAGAGTTGAACTAGATATGGACGGTGTGTGTAGGAAGCACAGTTCTTTTGTTCTGAGCAAGCTCAGTGTTCTGGCCCTTTAGGAAACACAGTAGAGTAGAAGAGTGCTCTTTTCTCAAAAGCAGAGTGTGTTTCTTCTAAGGCGAGCTAGCGTTTGTTTCCCAGTCCTAAATGAAGTTGAATCACATGCAGTTTCTTGTCCTATGAGCAAGAGTTTTTTTCTGGTAAAAAGAGTCACTATTGTGCTCCTATTGCAATACACAGTGCAAATAGCACTCGCGTCTGTTCCCAGCAAGTACAGTGTATTGGACTGAAGAGGACCTACTGTTCTTGTCAGTTTCCTAAGCAGAGTTGAACTAGATATGACCCGTGTGTGTAGGAAGGACATTTCTTTTGTTCTGAGCAAGCTCACTGTTCAGACTCCATAGGAAACACAGTAGAGTAGAAGAGTGCTCTTTTCTCAAAAGCAGAGTGTGTTTCTTGTAAGGCTAGCTAGTGTTTGTTTTCCAGTCAGAAACGGAGTTGAATCCCATGCAGTTTCTGGTCTTACAAGCAAGAGTTGTTTTCTGGTAAGAAGAGTCACTATTGCACTCCCATTGCCATACAGAGTGCAAATAGCACTCGCATCTGTTCCCAGCATGTACAGTGTATTGGACTGAAGAGGAGCTACTGTTCTTGTCAGTTTCCTAAGCAGAGTTGAACTAGATATGGCCCGTGTGTGTAGGAAGCACAGTTCTTTTGTTCTGAGCAAGCTCACTGTTCTGGCCCTATAGGATACACAGTAGAGAAGAAGAATCCTCTTTTCTCAAAAGCAGAGTGTGTTTCTTGTAAGGGGAGCTAGCAATTGTTTCCCAGTCCTTAATGGAATTGAATCACATGCAGTTTCTGGCACTACGAGCAACAGTTGTATTCTGGTAAGGAAAGTCACTATGGTGTTCCCTTTGCCATACACAGTGCAAATAGCACTTGTGTCTGCTCCCAGCAAGTACAGTGTATTGGACTGAAGAGGAGCTACTGTTCTTGTCAGTTTCCGAAACAGAGTTGAACTAGATATGGCCCATGTGTGTAGGAAGCACAGTTCTTTTGTTCTGAGCAAGCTCACTGTTCGGACCCCATAGGAAACACAGTAGAGTAGAAGAGTGCTCTTTTCTCAAAAGCAGAGTGTGTTTCTTGTAAGGAAAGCTAGCGTTTGTTTCCCAGTCCTAAATGGAGTTGAATCAGATGCAGTTTCTGGTCCTACGAGCAAGAGTTGTTTTCTGGTAAGAAGAGTCACTATTGTGCTCCCATTGTCATACACAGGGCAAATAGCACGGGCGTCTGTTCCCAGCATGTAAAGTGTATTGGATTGAAGAGGATCTACTCTTCTTGTCAGTTTCCTAAGCAGAGTTGAACTAGATATGGCACGTGTGTGTAGGAAGCACAGTTCTTTTGTTCTGAGCAAGCTCACTGTTCTGGCCCTATAAGAAACACAATAGAGTAGAAGTGTGCTCTTTTCTCAAAAGCAGAGTGTGTTACTTCTAAGGCGAGCTATGGTTTGTTTCCCAGTCCTAAATGGAGTTGAATCACATGCAGTTTCTGGTCCTACAGGCAAGAGTTGTTTTCTGGTGGGAAGAGTCACAATTGAGCTCCCATTGTCATACACAGTGATAATAGCTCTCGCTTCTGCTCCCAGGAAGTACATTGTATTAGACAGAACAGGAGCTACTGTTCTTGTCAGTTTCCTATGCAGAGTTGAACTAGATATGGCCCGTGTGTGTAGGAAGCACAGTTCTTTTGTTCTGAGCAAGCTCATTGTTCTGAACCTATAGGAAACACAGTAGAGTAGAAGAGTGCTCTTTTCTCAAAAGCAGAGTGTGTTTCTTGTAAGGCTAGCTAGTGTTTGTTTCCCAGTGAGAAATGAAGTTGAATCCCATGCAGTTTCTGGTCCTACAAGCAAGAGTTGTTTTCTGGTAAGAAGAGTCACTATTGCGCTCCCATTGCCATACACAGTGTAAACAGCACTCACGTCTGCTCCTAGCAAGTACAGTGTATTGGACTGAAGAGGAGCTACGGTTCTTGTCAGTTTCCTAAGCAGAGTTGAACTAGATATGGCCCGTGTGTATGAAGCACAGTTCTTTTGTTCTGAGCAAGCTCACTGTTCTGGCAGTTTAGGAAACACAATAGAGTAGAAGAATGCTCTTTTCTCAAAAGCAAAGTGTGTTTCTTGTAAGGGGAGCTAGCATTTGTTTCCCAGTCCTAAATGGAATTGAATCACATGCAGTTTCTGGTACTACGAGCAACAGTTGTTTTCTGGTAAGGAAAGTCACTATGGTGCTCCCTTTGCCATACACAGTGCAAATAGCACTCGTGTCTGCTCCCAGCAAGTACAGTGTATTGGACTGAAGAGTAGCTACTGTTCTTGTCAGTTTCCGAAGCAGAGTTGAACTAGATATGGCCCATGTGTGTGGGAAGCACAGTTCTTTTGTTCTGAGCAAGCTCACTGTTCGGACCCCATAGGAAACACAGTAGAGTAGAAGAGTGCTCTTTTTTCAAAAGCAGAGTGTGTTTATTGTAAGGCAAGCTAGCGTTTGTTTCGCAGTCCTAAATGGAGTTGAATCCCATGCAGTTTCTGGTCCTACGAGCAAGAGTTGTTTTCTGGTAAGAAGAGTCACTATTGTGCTCCCACTGTCATACACAGGGCAAATAGCACGGGGGTCTGTTCCCAGCATGTAAAGTGTATTGGACTGAAGAGGATCTACTCTTCTTGTCAGTTTCCTCAGCAGTGTTGAACTACATATGGCCCATGTGTGTAGGAAGCACAGTTCTTTTGTTCTGAGCAAGCTCACTCTTCTGGCCCTATAAGAAAAACAGTAGAGTAGAAGAGTGCTCTTTTCTCAAAAGCAGAGTGTGTTTCTTCTAAGGCGAGCTAGTGTTTGTTTCCCAGTCCTAAATGGAGTTGAATCACATGAAGTTTCTGGTCCTACAGGCAAGAGTTGTTCTCTGGTGGGAAGAGTCACTATTGAGCTCCCATTGTCATACACAGTGCAAATAGCTCTCGCTTCTGCTCCCATCAAGTACATTGTATTAGACAGAAGAGGAGCTACTGTTCTTGTCAGTTTCCTAAGCAGAGTTGAACTAGATATGGCCCGTGTGTGTGGGAAGCACAGTTTTTTTGTTCTGAGCAAGCTCACTGTTCTGAACCTATAGGAAACACAGTAGAGTAGAAGAGTGCTCTTTTCTCAAAAGCAGAGTGTGTTTCTTGTAAGGCTAGCTAGTGTTTGTTTCCCAGTGAGAAATGAAGTTGAATCCCATGCATTTTCTGGTCCTACGAGCAAGAGTTGTTTTCTGGTAAGAAGAGTCACTATTGTGCTCCCATTGCCATACACAGTGCAAATAGCACTCGCGTCTGCTCCTAGCAAGTACAGTGTATTGGACTGAAGAGGAGCTACTCTTCTTGTCAGTTTCCTAAACAGAGTTGAACTAGATATGGCCCGTGTGTGTAGGAAGCACAGTTCTTTTGTTCTGAGCAAGCTCACTCTTCTGGCCGTTTAGGAAACACAGTAGAGTAGAAGAGTGCTCTTTTCTCAAAAGCAGAGTGTGTTTCTTATAAGGCGAGCTAGCGTTTGTTTCCCAGTCCTAAATGGTGTTGAATCTCAGGCAGTTTCTGGTCCTATGAGCAAGAGTTTTTTTTTGGTAAGAAGAGTCACCATTGCGCTCCCATTGCCATACACAGTGCAAATAGCTCTGGCGTCTGTTCCCAGCAAATACTGTGTATTGGAGAGAGGAGGAGCTACTGTTCTTGTCAGTTTCCTAAGCAGAGTTGGACTAGATATGGCCCGTATGTGTAGGAAGCACAGTTGTTTTGTTCTGAGCAAGCTCACTGTTCGGACCCCATTGGAAACACAGTAGAGTAGAAGAGTGTTCTTTTCTCAAATGCAGAGTGTGTTTCTTGTAAGGCTAGCTAGTGTTTGTTTCCCAGTCAGAAACGGAGTTGAATCCCATGCAGTTTCTGGTCCTACGAGCAAGAGTTGTTTTCTGGTAAGAAGAGTCACTATTGCGCTCCCTATTCCATACACAGTGCAAATAGCACTCGCATCTGCTCCCAGCAAGTACAGTGTACTGCACTGAAGAGGCGCTACTGTTCTTGTCAGTTTCCTAAGCAGAATTAAACTAGATGTGGCCCGTTTGTGTAGGAAGCACAGTTCTTTTTTTCTGAGCAAGCTCACTGTTCTGGCCCTATAAGAAACTCTGTAGAGTAGAAGAGTGCTCTTTTCTCAAAAGCAAAGTGTGTTTCTTGTAAGTCGAGCTAGTGTTTGTTTCCCAATCCTAAATGTAGTTGAATCCCATGCAGATTCTGGTCCTACGAGCAAGAGTTGTTTTCTGGTAAGAAGATTCACTATTGTACTCCCCTTGTCATACACAGGGCAAATAGCACTGGCGTCAGTTCCCAGCATGTACAGTGTATTGGACTGAAGAGGATCTACTGTTCTTGTCAGTTTCCTAAGCAGAGTTGAACTAGATATGGCCCGTGTGTGTAGGAAGCACAGTTCTTTGGTTCTGAGCAAGCTCACTGTTCTGGCCATATAGGAAACACAGTAGAGTAGGAGAGTGCTCTTTTCTCAAAAGCAGAGTGTGTTTCTTGTAAGGCGAGCTAGCATTTGTTTCCAAGTCCTAAATGGTGTTGAATCTCAGGCAGTTTCTAGTCCTACAAGCAAGAGTTGTTTTCTGGTAAGAAGAGTCACCATTGAGCTCCCTTTGCCATACACAGTGCAAATAGCACTGGCGTCTGTTCCCAGCAAGTACTGTGTATTGGACAGAGAAGTAGCTACTGTTCTTGTCAGTTTACTAAGCAGAGTTGGACTAGATATGGCCCGTGTGTGTAGGAAGCACAGTTCTTTTGTTCTGAGCAAGCTCAATGTTCTGGCCCTATAGGAAACACAGTAGAGTAGAAGAGTGCTCTTTTCTCAATAGCAGAGTACGTTTCTTCTAAGGCAAGCTAGCGTTTGTTTACCAGTCCTAAATGGAGTTGAATCACATGCAGTTTCTGGTCCTACAGGCAAGAGTTTTTTTCTGGTGGGAAGAGTCACTATTGAGCTCCCATTGTCATACACAGTGCAAATAGCTCTCGCGTCTGCTCCCAGCAAGTACATTGTATTGGACAGAAGAGGAGCTAATGTTCTTGTCAGTTTCCTAAGCAGAGTTGAACTAGATATGGCCCGTGTGTGTAGGAAGCACAGTTCTTTTGTTCTGACCAAGCTCACTGTTCATAACTTATAGGAAACACAGTAGAGTAGATGAGTGCTCTTTTCTCAAAAGCAGAGTGTGTTTCTTATAAGGCGAGCTAGCATTTGTTTCCCAGTCCTAAATGGAGTTGAATCACATGCAGTTTCTGGTCCTACAAGCAAGAGTTGTTTTCTGGTAATAAGAGGCACTATTACGCTCCCATTGTCATACACAGAGCAAATAGCACTGTCGTTTGTTCCCCGCATGTACAATGTATTGGACTGAGGACGATCTACTGTTCTTGTCAGTTTCCAAAGCAGAGTTGAACTAGATATGGCCCGTGTGTGTAGGAAGCACAGTTCTTTTGTTCTGAGCAAGCTCACTGTTCGGACCCCATAGGAAACACAGTAGAGTAGAAGAGTGATCTTTTCTCAAAAGCAGAGTGTGTTTCTTGTAAGGCTAGCTAGTGTTTGTTTCCCAGTCAGAAACGAAGTTGAATCCCACTCAGTTTCTGGTACTACAGGCAAGAGTTGTTTTCTGGTAAGAAGAGTCACTATTGTGCTCCCTTTGCCATACACAGTGCAAATAGCACTCGTGTCTGCTCCCAGCAAGTACCGTGTATTGAACTGAAGAGGAGCTACTATTGTTGTCAGTTTCCTAAGCAGAGTTGAACTAGATATGGACGGTGTGTGTAGGAAGCACAGTTCTTTTGTTCTGAGCAAGCTCACTGTTCTGGCCCTTTAGGAAACACAGTAGAGTAGAAGAGTGCTCTTTTCTCAAAAGCAGACAGTGTTTCTTCTAAGGCGAGCTAGCGTTTGTTTCCCAGTCCTAAATGAAGTTGAATCACATGCAGTTTCTTGTCCTATGAGCAAGAGTTTTTTTCTGGTAAAAAGAGTCACTATTGTGCTCCCATTGCAATACACAGTGCAAATAGCACTCGCGTCTGTTCCCAGCAAGTACAGTGTATTGGACTGAAGAGGACCTACTGTTCTTGTCAGTTTCCTAAGCAGAATTTAACTAGATATGGCCCGTGTGTGTAGGAAGCACAGTTCTTATGTTCTGAGCAAGCTCACTGTTCTGGCACTTTAGGAAACACAGTAGAGTAGAAGAGTGCTCTTTTCTCAAAAGCAGAGTGTGTTTCTTGTAAGGCGAGCTAGCATTTGTTTCCCAGTACTAAATGGAATTGAATCACATGCAGTTTTTGGTACTACGATCAAGAGTTGTTTTCTGGTAAGGAAAGTGACTATTGTGCTACCTTTGCCATACACAGTGCAAATAGCACTCGCGTCTGTTCCCAGCAAGTACAGTGTATTGGACTGAAGAGGAGGTACTGTTCTTGTCAGTTTCCTAAGCAGAGTTTAAGTAGATATGTCCCTTTTGTGTAGGAAGCACAGTTCTTTTGTTCTGAGAAAGCTCACTGTTCTGGCCTTATAGGAAACACAGTAGAGTAGAAGAGTGCTCTTTTCTCAAAGGAGAGTGTGTTTCTTGTAAGGCAAGTTAGTGTTTGTTTCCCAGTCCTAAATGGAGTTGAATCCCATGCAGTTTCTGGTCCTACGAACAATAGTTGTTTTCTGTATGAAGAGTCACTATTGTGCTCCCATTGTCATACACAGGGCAAATAGCACTGGAGTCTGTTCCCAGCATGTACAGTGTATTAGACTGAAGAGAATCTACTGTTCTTGTCAGTTTCCTAAGCAGAGTTGAACTAGATATGGCCCGTGTGTGTAGGAAGCACAGTTCTTTTCTTCTGAGCAAGCTCACTGTTCTGGCCCTATAGGAAACACAATAGAGTAGAAGAGTGCTCTTTTCTCAAAAGCAGAGTGTGTTTCTTCTAAGGCAAGCTAGCGTTTCTTTCCCAGTTAAATGGAGTTGAATTACATGCAGTTTCTGGTCCACAAGCAAGAGTTGTTTTCTGGTAAGAAGAGTCACTATTGTGCTCCCTTTGCCATACACAATGCAAATAGCACTCGTGTCTGCTCCCAGCAAGTACCGTGTATTGAGCTGAAGAGGAACTACTATTGTTGTCAGTTTCCTAAGCAGAGTTGAACTAAATATGGACGGTGTGTGTAGGAAGCACAGTTCTTTTGTTCTGAGCAAGCTCAGTGTTCTGGCCCTTTAGGAAACACAGTAGAGTAGAAGAGTGCTCTTTTCTCAAAAGCAGAGTGTGTTTCTTCTAAGGCGAGCTAGAGTTTGTTTCCCAGTCCTAAATGAAGTTGAATCCCATGCAGTTTCTTGTCCTATGAGCAAGAGTTTTTTTCTGGTAAAAAGAGTCACTATTGTGCTCCCATTGCAATACACAGTGCAAACTGCAATCGCGTCTGTTCCCAGCAAGCACAGTGTTTTGGACTGAAGAGGACCTAATGTTCTTGTCAGTTTCCTAAGCAGAGTTGAACTAGATATGGCCCGTGTTTGTAGGAAGGACATTTCTTTTGTTCTGAGCAAGCTCACTGTTCAGACTCCATAGGAAACACAGTAGAGTAGAAGAGTGCTCTTTCCTAAAAGCAGAGTGTGTTTCTTGTAAGGCTAGCAAGTGTTTGTTTTCCAGTCAGAAACGGAGTTGAATCCCATGCAGTTTCTGGTCTTACGAGAAAGAGTTGTTTTCTGGTAAGAAGAGTCACTATTGCACTCCCATTGCCATACAGAGTACAAATAGCACTCGCATTTGTTCCCAGAATGTACAGTGTATTGGACTGAAGAGGAGCGACTATTCTTGTCAGTTTCCTAAGCAGAGTTGAACTAGATATGGCCCGTGTGTGTAGGAAGCACAGTTCTTTTGTTCTGAGAATGCTCACTGTTCTGGCCCTATAGGATACACAGTAGAGTAGAAGAGTGCTCTTTTCTCAAAAACAGAGTGTGTTTCTTGTAAGGTGAGCTAGCATTATTTCCCAATCCTAAATGGAATTGAATCACATGCAGTTTTTGGTACTACGATCAAGAGTTGTTTTCTGGTAAGGAAAGTCACTATTGTGCTACCTTTGCCATACACTGTGCAAATAGCACTCGCGTCTGTTCCCAGCAAGTACAGTGTATTGCACTGAAGAGGAGCTACTGTTCTTGTCAGTTTCCTAAGCAGAGTTGAACTAGATATGTCCCTTTTGTGTAGGAAACACAGTTCTTTTGTTCTGAGAAAGCTCACTGTTCTGGCCTTATAGGAAACACAGTAGAGTAGAAGAGTGCTCTTTTCTCAAAAGCAGAGTGTGTTTCTTGTAAGACAAGTTAGTGTTTGTTTCCCAGTCCTAAATGGAGTTGAATCCCATGCATTTTCTGGTCCTACGAACAATAGTTTTTTTCTAGTATGAAGAGACACTATTGTGCTCCCATTGTCATACACAGGGCAAAAAGCACTGGCGTCTGTTCCCAGCATGTACAGTGTATTAGACTGAAGAGAATCTACTGTTCTTGTCAGTTTCCTAGGCAGAGTTGAACTAGATATGGCCCGTGTGTGTAGGAAGCACAGTTCTTTTCTTCTGAGCAAGCTCACTGTTCTGGCCCTATAGGAAACAGAGTAGAGTAGAAGAGTGCTCTTTTCTCAAAAGCAGAGTGTGTTTCATCTAAGGCAACCTAGCGTTTCTTTCCCAGTTAAATGGAGTTGAATCACATGCAGTTTCTGGTCCACAAGCAAGAGTTGTTTTCTGGTAAAAAGAGTCACTATGGAGCTCCCATTGTCATACACAGTGCAAGTAGCACTCCCGTCTGCTCCCAGCAAGTACAGTGTATTGAACTGAAGAGGAGCAACTGTTCTTGTCAGTTTCCTAAGCAGAGTTGAACTAGATATGGCCCGTGTGTGTAGGAAGCACAGTTCTTTTGTTCTGAGCAAGCTCACTGTTCAGACCCCTTAGGAAACATAGTAGAGTAGAAGAGTACTCTTTTCTCAAAGGCAGAGTGTGTTTCTTGTAAGGCAAGCTATCGTTTGTTTCCCAGTCCTAAATGGAGTTGAATCACATGCAGTTTCTGGTCCTACGAGCAAGAGTTGTTTTCTGGTAAGAACAGTCACTGTTCCGCTCCCATTGCCATACACAGTACAAATAGCAATCGCGTCTGTTCCCAGCAAGTACAGTGTATTGGACAGAAGAGGAGCTACTGTTCTTGTCAGTTTCAGAAGCAGAGTTGAACTAGATATGGCCCGTGTGTGTACGAAGCACAGTTCTTTTTTCTGAGCAAGCTCACTGTTCTGGCCCTATAGGATACACAGTAGAGTAGAAGAGTGCTCTTTTCTCAAAAGCAGAGTGTGTTTCTTGTAAGGTGAGCTAGCGTTAGTTTCCCAATCCTAAATGGAATTGAATCACATGCAGTTTTTGGTACTACAATCAAGAGTTGTTTTCTGGTAAGGAAAGTCACTATTGTGCTACCTTTGCCATACACAGTGCAAATAGCACTCGCGTCTGTTCCCAGCAAGTACAGTGTATTGGACTGAAGAGGATCTACTGTTCTTGTCAGTTTCCTAAGCAGAGTTGAACTAGATATGGCCCTTTTGTGTAGGAAGCACAGTTCTTTTGTTCTAAGAAAGCTCACTGTTCTGGCCTTATAGGAAACACACTGGAGTAGAAGAGTGCTCTTTTCTCAAAAGCAGGGTGTGTTTCTTGTAAGGCGAGCTAGTGTTTGTTTCCCAATCCTAAATGGAGTTGAATCCAATGCAGATTCTGGTCCTATGAGCAAGAGTTGTTTTCTGGTAAGAAGATTCACTATTGTACTCCCATTGTCATACACAGGGCAAATAGCACTGGAGTCTGTTCCCAGCATGTACAGTGTATTGGACTGAAGAGGATCTACTGTTCTTGTCAGTTTCCTAAGCAGAGTTTAATTAGATATGGCCCGTGTGTGTAGGAAGCACAGTTCTTATGTTCTGAGCAAGCTCACTGTTCTGGCACTTTAGGAAACACAGTAGAGTAGAAGCGTGCTCTTTTCTCAAAAGCAGAGTGTGTTTCTTGTAAGGCGAGCTAGCATTTGTTTCCCAGTACTAAATGGAATTGAATCACATGCAGTTTTTGGTACTACGATCAAGAGTTTTTTTCTGGTAAGGAAAGTCACTATTGTGCTACCTTTGCCATACACAGTGCAAATAGCACTCGCGTCTGTTCCCAGCAAGTACAGTGTATTGGACTGAAGAGGAGGTACTGTTCTTGTCAGTTTCCTAAGCAGAGTTTAAGTAGATATGTCCCTTTTGTGTAGGAAGCACAGTTCTATTGTTCTGAGAAAGCTCACTGTTCTGGCCCTATAGGAAACACAGTAGAGTAGAAGAGTGCTCTTTTCTCAAAGGAGAGTGTGTTTCTTGTAAGGCAAGTTAATGTTTGTTTCCCAGTCCTAAATGGAGTTGAATCCCATGCAGTTTCTGGTCCTACGAACAATAGTTGTTTTCTGTATGAAGAGTCACTATTGTGCTCCCATTGTCATACACAGGGCAAATAGCACTGGCGTCTGTTCCCAGCATGTACAGTGTATTAGACTGAAGAGAATCTACTGTTCTTGTCAGTTTCCTAAGCAGAGTTGAACTAGATATGGCCCGTGTGTGTAGGAAGCACAGTTCTTTTCTTCTGAGCAAGCTCACTGTTCTGGCCCTATAGGAAACAGAGTAGAGTAGAAGAGTGCTCTTTTCTCAAAAGCAGAGTGTGTTTCATCTAAGGCAACCTAGCGTTTCTTTCCCAGTTAAATGGAGTTGAATCACATGCAGTTTCTGGTCCACAAGCAAGAGTTGTTTTCTGGTAAAAAGAGTCACTATGGAGCTCCCATTGTCATACACAGTGCAAGTAGCACTCCCGTCTGCTCCCAGCAAGTACAGTGTATTGAACTGAAGAGGAGCAACTGTTCTTGTCAGTTTCCTAAGCAGAGTTGAACTAGATATGGCCCGTGTGTGTAGGAAGCACAGTTCTTTTGTTCTGAGCAAGCTCACTGTTCAGACCCCTTAGGAAACATAGTAGAGTAGAAGAGTACTCTTTTCTCAAAGGCAGAGTGTGTTTCTTGTAAGGCAAGCTATCGTTTGTTTCCCAGTCCTAAATGGAGTTGAATCACATGCAGTTTCCGGTCCTACGAGCAAGAGTTGTTTTCTGGTAAGAACAGTCACTATTGAGCTCCCATTGCCATACACAGTGCAAATAGCAATCGCGTCTGTTCCCAGCAAGTACAGTGTATTGGACAGAAGAGGAGCTACTGTTCTTGTCAGTTTCAGAAGCAGAGTTGAACTAGATATGGCCCGTGTGTGTAGGAAGCACAGTTCTTTTGTTCTGAGCAAGCTCACTGTTCTGGCCCTAAAGGATACACAGTAGAGTAGAAGAGTGCTCTTTTCTCAAAAGCAGAGTGTGTTTCTTGTAAGGTGAGCTAGCGTTAGTTTCCCAATTCTAAATGGAATTGAATCACATGCAGTTTTTGGTACTACGATCAAGAGTTGTTTTCTGGTAAGGAAAGTCACTATTGTGCTACCTTTGCCATACACAGTGCAAATAGCACTCGCGTCTGTTCCCAGCAAGTACAGTGTATTGGACTGAAGAGGATCTACTGTTCTTGTCAGTTTCCTAAGCAGAGTTGAACTAGATATGGCCCGTTTGTGTAGGAAGCACAGTTCTTTTGTTCTAAGAAAGCTCACTGTTCTGGCCTTATAGGAAACACACTGGAGTAGAAGAGTGCTCTTTTCTCAAAAGCAGAGTGTGTTTCTTGTAAGGCAAGCTAGTGTTTGTTTCCCAATCCTAAATGGAGTTGAATCCAATGCAGATTCTGGTCCTACGAGCAAGAGTTGTTTTCTGGTAAGAAGATTCACTATTGTACTCCCATTGTCATACACAGGGCAAATAGCACTGGAGTCTGTTCCCAGCATGTACAGTGTATTGGACTGAAGAGGATCTACTGTTCTTGTCAGTTTCCTAAGCAGAGTTTAACTAGATATGGCCCGTGTGTGTAGGAAGCACAGTTCTTATGTTCTGAGCAAGCTCACTGTTCTGGCACTTTAGGAAACACAGTAGAGTAGAAGAGTGCTCTTTTCTCAAAAGCAGAGTGTGTTTCTTGTAAGGCGAGCTAGCATTTGTTTCCCAGTCCTAAATGGTGTTGAATCTCAGGCAGTTTCTGGTCCTATGAGCAAGAGTTGTTTTTTGGTAAGAAGAGTCACCATTGTGCTCCCTTTGCCATACACAGTGCAAATAGCTCTGGCGTCTGTTCCCAGCAAGTACTGTGTATTGGACAGAGGAGGAGCTACTGTTCTTGTCAGTTTCCTAAGCAGAGTTGGACTAGATATGGCCCGTGTGTGTAGGAAGCACAGTTCTTTTTTTCTGAGCAAGCTCACTGTTCAGACCCCTTAGGAAACCCAGTAGAGTAGAAGAGTGTTCTTTCTCAAATGCAGAGTGTGTTTCTTTTAAGGCTAGCTAGTGTTTGTTTCCCAGTCAGAAACGAAGTTGAATCCCATGCAGTTTCTGGTCCTAAGAGCAAGAGTTTTTTTCTGGTAAGAAGAGTCACTATTGCGCTCCCATTGCCATACACAGTGCAAATAGCACTCGCATCTGCTCCCAGCAAGTACAGTGTACTGCACTGAAGAGGAGCTACTGGTCTTGTCTGTTTCCTAAGCAGAATAGAACTAGATGTGGCCCGTTTGTGTAGGAAGCACAGTTCTTTTGTTCTGAGCAAGCTCACTGTTCTGGCACTATAAGAAACACTGTAGAGTAGAAGAGTGCTCTTTTCTCAAAAGCAGAGTGTGTTTCTTGTAAGGGAAGCTAGAGTTTGTTTCCCAGTCCTAAATGGAGTTGGATCACATGCAGTTTCTGGTCCTACGGTCAAGAGTTGTTTTCTGGTAAGGAAAGCCACTATTGCGCTCCCTTAGCCACACACAGTGCAAATAGCACTCGCGTATGGTCCCAGCAAGTACAGTGTATTGGAAAGAAGAGGATATACTGTTCTTGTCAGTTTCCTAAGCAGAGTTGAACCTGATATGACCCGTGTGTGTAGGAAGCACAGTTCTTTTCTTCTGAGCAAGCTCACGGTTCCGAGCCCATAGGAAACACAGTAGAGTAGAAGAGTGCTCTTTTCTCAAAAGCAGAGTGTGTTTCTTGTAAGGCGAGCTAGCGTTTATTTCCCAGTCCTAAATGGAGTTGAATCACATGCAGTTTCTGGTCCTATGAGCAAGAGTTGTTTTTCTTGTAAGAAGAGTCACTATTATGCTCCCATTGTCATACACAGCGCAAAGAGCACTGTTGTCTGTTCCCAGCATGTACAGTGTATTGGACTGAAGAGGATCTTCTGTTCTTGTCAGTTTCCAAAGCAGAGTTGAACTAGATATGACCGTGTGTGTAGGAAGCACAGTTCTTTTGTTCTGAGCAAGCTCACTCTTCTGGCCCTATAGGAAACACAGTAGAGTAGAAGAGTGCTCTTTTCTCAAAAGCAGAGTGTGTTTCTTGTAAGGCGAGCTAGCATTTGTTTCCCAGTCCTAAATGCAGTTGAATCCCATGCAGTTTCTGGTCCTACGAGCAAGAGTTGTTTTCTGGTAAGAAGAGTCACTATGGTGCTCCCATTGTCATACACAGGGCAAATAGCACTGGCATCTGTTCCCAGTATGTACAGTGTGTTGGACTGAAGAGGATCTACTGTTCTTGTCAGTTTCCTAAACAGAGTTGAACTAGATATGGCCCGTGTGTGTAGGAAGCACAGTTCTTTTGTTCTGAGCAAGCTCACTGTTCTGGCCCTATAGGAAACACAGTAGAGTAGAAGAGTGCTCTTTTCTCAAAAGCAGAGTGTGTTTCTTGTAAGGCACGCTAGCGTTTGTTTCCCAGTCCTAAATGGTTTTGAATCACATGCAGTTTCTGGTCCTACAAGCAAGAGTTGTTTTCTGTTAAAAAGAGTCACTATTGTGCTCCCATTGCCATTCAAAGTGCAAATAGCACTCTCGTCTGCTCCCATCAAGTACAGTGTATTGGAAAGAAGGGGAGCTACTGTTCTTGTCAGTTTCCTAAGCAGAGTTGAACTAGATATGACCCGTGTGTATAGTAAGCACAGTTCTTTTTTTCTGAGCAAGCTCACTGTTCGGGCCCCATAGGAAACAGAGTAGAGTAGAAGAGTGCTCTTTCCTCAAAATCAGAGTGTGTTTCTTGTAAGGCGAGCTAGTGTTTGTTTCCCAGTCCTAAATAGAGTTGAATCCCATGCAGTTTCTGGTCCTACGAGCAAGAGTTGTTTTCTGGTAGGAAGAGTCACTATTACGCTCCCATTGTCATACACAGGGCAAATAGCACTGGCGTCTGTTCCCAGCATGTACAGTGTATTGGACTAAAGAGGACATACTGTTCTTGTCAGTTTGCTAAGCAGAGTTGAACTAGATATGGCCCGTGTGTGTAGGAAGCACAGTTCTTTTGTTCTGAGCAAGCTCACTGTTCGGAACCCATAGGAAACACAGTAGAGTAGGCGAGTGCTCTTTTCTCAAAAGCAGAGTGTGTTTCTTGTAAGGCTAGCTAGTGTTTGTTTCCCAGTCAGAAACAGAGTTGAATCACACGCAGTTTCTGGTCCTACGAGCAAGAGTTGTTTTCTGGTAAGAAGAGTCACTATTGCGCTCCCATTGCCATACACAGTGCAAATAGCACTCGCGTCTGCTCCCAGCAAGTACAGTGTATTGGACTGAAGAGGAGCTACTGTTCTTGTCAGTTTCCGAAGCAGAGTTGAACTAGATGTGGCCCGTTTGTGTAGGAAGCACAGTTCTTTTGTTCTGAGCAAGCTCACTGTTCTGACCCTATAGGAAACACTGTAGAGTAGAAGAGTGCTCTTTTCTCAAAAGCAGAGTGTGTTTCTTGTAAAGGAAGCTAGCGTTTGTTTCCCAGTCCTAAATGGAGTTGAATCACATGAAGTTTCTGGTCCTACGAGCAAGAGTTGTTTTCTGGTAAGGAAAGTCACTATTGCGCTCCCTTAGCCACACACAGTGCAAATAGCACTCGCGTATGTTCCCAGCAAGTACAGTGTATTGGAAAGAAGAGGATATACTGTTCTTGTCAGTTTCCAAAGAAGAGTTGAACTAGATATGACCCGTGTGTGTAGTAAGCACAGTTCTTTTTTTCTGAGCAAGCTCACGGTTCCGAGCCCATAGGAAACACAGTAGAGTAGAAGAGTGCTCTTTTCTCAAAAGCAGAGTGTGTTTCTAGTAAGGCGAGCTACCGTTTGTTTCCCAGTCCTAAATGGAGTTGAATCCCATGCAGTTTCTGGTCCTACGAGCAAGAGTTGTTTTATGGTAAGAAGAGTCACTATTGCGCTGCCATTGCCATACACAGGACAAATAGCATTGTTGTCTCTTCCCAGGAGTACAGTGTATTGGACGTAAGAGGATCCACTGTTCTTGTCAGGTTCCTAAGCAGAATTGAACTAGGTGTGACGGTGTGTGTAGGAAGCACGTTTTTTTTTGTTCTGAGCAAGCTCACAGTTCGGACCTCATAGGAAACACAGTAGAGTAGAAGAGTGCTCTATTCTCAAAAGCAGAGTGTGTTTCTTGTAAGGCGAGCTAGAGTTAGTTTGCTAGTCCTAAATGGAGTTCAATCAAAGGCAGTTTCCGGTCCTATGAGCAAGAGTTGTTTTCTGTTAAAAAGAGTCACTATTGTGCTCCCATTGCCATTCACACTGCAAAGAGCACTCGCGTCTGTTCCCATCAAGTACAGTGTAATGGACAGAATAGGTAATACTGTTCTTGTCAGTTTCCTAACTAGAGTTGAAATAGATATGGCCCGTGTGTGTAGGAAGCACAGTTCTTTTGTTCTGAGCAAGCTCACTGTTCGGACCCCTTAGGAAACACAGTAGAGTAGAAGAGTGCTCTTTTCTCAAAAGCAGAGTGTGTTTCTTGTAAGGCGAGCTAGCGTTTATTTCCCAGTCCTAAATGGAGTTGAATCACATGCAGTTTCTGGTCCTACGAGCAAGAGTTGTTTTCTGGTAAAAAGAGTCACTATTGTGCTTCCTTTGCCATACATGGTGCAAATAGCATTCGTGTCTGTTCCCAGCAAGTACAGTGTATTGTACAGTAGAGGAGCTACTGTTCTTGTCAGTTTCCAAAGCAGAGTTGAACTAGATATGGCCCGTGTGTGTAGGAAGAACAGTTCTATTGTTCTGAGCAATCTCGCTGTTCTGGCCCTATAGGAAACACAGTAGAGTAGAAGAGTGCTCTTTTCTCAAAAGCAGAGTGTGTTTCTTGTAAGGCTAGCTAGTGTTTGTTTCCCAGTCAGAAACGAAGTTGAATCCCATGCAGTTTCTGGTCCTATGAGCAAGAGTTGTTTTCTGGTAAGAAGAGTCACTATTGAGCTCCCAATGTCATATACAGTGCAAATAGCTCTCGCGTCTGCTCCCAGCAAGTACAGTGTATTGGACTTAAGAGGAGCTACTATTCCTGTCACTTTCCTGAGCAGAGTTGAACTACATATGGCCCGTGTGTGTAGGAAGCACAGTTCTTTTGTTCTGAGCAAGCTCACTGTTCAGACCCCATAGGAAACACAGTAGAGTAGAAGAGTACTCTTTTCTCAAAAGCAGAGTGTATTTCTTGTAAGGCGAGCTAGTGTTTGTTTCCCAGTCCTAAATGGAGTTGAATCACATGCAGTTTTTGGTCCTACGAGCAAGAGTTGTTTTCTGGTAAGGAAAGTCACTATTGTGCTCCCTTAGCCACACACAGTGCAAATAGCACTCTCGTCTGCTCCCATCAAATACTGTGTATTGGAACGAAGGGGAGCTACTGTTCTTGTCAGTTTCCTAAGCAGAGTTGAACTAGATATGACCCGTGTGTATAGTAAGCACAGTTCTTTTTTTCTGAGCAAGCTCACTGTTCGGGTTCCATAGGAAACACAGTAGAGTAGAAGAGTGCTCTTTTCTCAAAAGCAGAGTGTGTTTCTTGTAAGGCGAGCTAGCATTTGTTTCCCAGTCATAATTGGAGTTGAATCCCATGCAGTTTCTGGTCCTACGAGCAAGAGTTGTTTTCTGGTAAGAACAGTCACTATTATGCTCCCATTGTCATACATAGGGCAAAGAGCACTGGCGTCTGTTCCCAGCAAGTACAGTGTATTGGACCGAAGAGGATCTACTGTTCTTGTCAGTTTCCTAAGCAGAGTTGAAGTAGATATGGCCCGTGTGTGTAGGAAGCACAGTTCTTTTGTTCTGAGCAAGCTCACTGTTCTGGCCCTATAGGAAACACAGTAGAGTAGAAGAGTGCTCTTTTCTCAAAAGCAGAGTGTGTTTCTTGTAAGGCTAGCTAGTGTTTGTTTCCCAGTCAGAAACAGAGTTGAATCACACGCAGTTTCTGGTCCTACGAGCAAGAGTTGTTTTCTGGTAAGAAGAGTCACTATTGCGCTCCCATTGCCATACACAGTGCAAATAGCACTCGCGTCTGCTCCCAGCAAGTACAGTGTATTGGACTGAAGAGGAGCTACTGTTCTTGTCAGTTTCCTAAGCAGAGTTGAACTAGATATGGTCCGTGTGTATAGGAAGCACAGTTGTTTTGTTCTGAGCAAGCTCACTGTTCTGGCCCTATAAGAAACACAGTAGAGTAGAAGAGTGCTCTCTTCTCAAAAGCAGAGTGTTTTTCTTCTAAGGCGAGCTAGGGTTTGTTTGCCAGTCCTAAATGTAGTTGAATCACATGCAGTTTCTGGTGCTACATGCAAGAGTTGTTTTCTGGTGGGAAGAGTCACTATTGCGCTCCCATTGCCATACACAGTGCAAATAGCACTCCTGTCTGCTCCTAGCAAGTACAGTGTATTGCACTGAATAGGAGCTACTGTTCTTGTCAGTTTCCTAAGCAGAGTTGAACTAGATATGGCCCGTGTGTAGGAAGCACAGTTCTTTTTTTCTGAGCAAGCTCACTGTTCTGGCCCTTTAGGAAACACAGTAGAGCAGAAGAGTGCTCTTTTCTCAAAAGCAGAGTGTGTTTCTTGTAAGGCGAGGTAGCGTTTGTTTCCCAGTCCTAAATGGAATTGAATCACATGCAGTTTCTGGTCCTACGAGCAAGAGTTGTTTTCTGGTCAGGAAAGTCACTATGGTGCTCCCTTTGACATACACAGTGCAAATAGCACTCGCGTCTGCTCCCAGCAAGTACAGTGTATTTGACTGAAGAGGAGCTACTGTTCTTGTCAGGTTTCTAAGCAGAGTTGAACTAGATATGGCCCATGTGTGTAGGAAGCACAGTTCTTTTGTTCTGAGCAAGCTCACTGTTCGGACCCCATAGGAAACACAGTAGAGTAGAAGAGTGCTCTTTTCTGAAAAGCAGAGTGTGTTTCTTGTAAGGCAAGCTAGCGTTTGTTTCCCAGTCCTAAATGGAGTTGAATCCCATGCAGTTTCTGGTCCTACGAGCAAGAGTTGTTTTTTGGTAAGAAGAGTCACTATTGTGCTCCCATTGTCATACACAGGGCAAATAGCACGGGCGTCTGTTCCCAGCATGTAAAGTGTAATGGACTGAAGAGGATCTACTCTTCTTGTCAATTTCCTAAGCAGAGTTGAACTAGATATGGCCCGTGTGTGTAGGAAGCACAGTTCTTTTGTTCTGAGCAAGCTCACTGTTCTGGCCCTATAAGAAACACAGTAGAGTAGAAGAGTCCTCTTTTCTCAAAAGCAGAGTGTGTTTCTTCTAAGGCGAGCTAGGGTTTGTTTCCCAGTCCTAAATGGAGTTGAATCACATGCAGTTTCTGGTCCTACAGGCAAGAGTTGTTTTCTGGTAAGAAAAGTCACTATTATGCTCCCATTGTCATACACAGGGCAAATAGCACTCTCGTCTGTTCCCAGCATTTACAGTGTATTGGACTGAAGAGGATCTACTGTTCTTGTCAGTTTCCTAAGCAGAGTTGAACTAGATATGGCCCGTGTGTGTAGGAAGCACAGTTCTTTTGTTCTGAGCAAGCTCACTGTTCGGACACCTTAGGAAACACAGTAGAGTAGGCGAGTGCTCTTTTCTCAAAAGCAGAGTGTGTTTCTTGTAAGGCTAGCTAGTGTTTGTTTCCCAGTCAGAAACAGAGTTGAATCACACGCAGTTTCTGGTCCTACGATCAAGAGTTGTTTTCTGGTAAGAATAGTCACTATTGCGCTCCCATTGCCATACACAGTGCAAATAGCACTCGCGTCTGCTCCCAGCAAGTACAGTGTATTGGACTGAAGAGGAGCTACTGTTCTTGTCAGTTTCCTAAGCAGAGTTGAACTAGATATGTCCCGTTTGTGTAGGAAACACAGTTCTTTTGTTCTGAGCAAGCTCACTGTTCTGACCCTATAGGAAACACTGTAGAGTAGAAGAGTGCTCTTTTCTCAAAAGCAGAGTGTGTTTCTTGTAAAGGAAGCTAGCGTTTGTTTCCTAGTTTTAAATAGAGTTGAATCACATGCAGTTTCTGGTCCTAAGAGCAAGAGTTGTTTTCTGGTAAGGAAAGTCACTATTGCGCTCCCTTAGCCACACACAGTGCAAACAGCACTCGCGTATGTTCCCAGCAAGTACAGTGTATTGGAAAGAAGAGGATATACTGTTCTTGTCTGTTTCCTAAGCAGAGTGGAACTAGATATGACCCGTGTGTGTAGGAAGCACAGTTCTTTTTTCTGAGCAAGCTCACGGATCTGAGTCCATAGTAAACACAGTAGAGTAGAAGAGTGCTCTTTTCTCAAAAGCAGAGTGTGTTTCTTGTAAGGGGAGCTAGCGTTTGTTTCCCAGTCCTAAATGGAGTTGAATCACATGCAGATTCTGGTCCTACGAGCAAGAGTTGTTTTCTCGTAAAAAGAGTCACTATTGTGCTCCCATTTCCATACACAGTACAAATAGCACTCGCATCTGTTCCCAGCAAGTACAGTGTATTGTACAGTAGAGGAGCTACTGTTCTTGTCAGTTTCCTATGCAGAGTTGAACTAGATATGTCCAGTGTGTGTAGGAAGCACAGTTCTTTTGTTCTGAGCAAGCTCACTGTTCTTGCCCTTTAGGAAACACAGTAGAGCAGAAGAGTGCTCTTTTCTCAAAAGCAGAGTGTGTTTCTTGTAAGGCGAGCTAGTGTTTGTTTTCCAGTCAGAAACAGAGTTGAATCACACGCAGTTTCTGGTCCTACGAGCAAGAGTTGTTTTCTGGTAAGAAGAGTCACTCTTGCGCTCTCATTGCCATACACAGTGCAAATAGCACTCGCGTCTGCTCCCAGCAAGAACAGTGTATTGGACTGAAGAGGAGCTACTGTTCTTGTCAGTTTCCTAAGCAGAGTTGAACTAGATGTGGCCCGTTTGTGTAGGAAGCACAGTTCTTTTGTTCTGAGCAAGCTCACTCTTCTGACCCTATAGGAAACACTGTAGAGTAGAAGAGTGCTCATTTCTCAAAAGCAGAGTGTGTTTCTTGTAAAGGAAGCTAGCGTTTGTTTCCCAGTTTTAAATGGAGTTGAATCACATGCCGTTTCTGGTCCTACGAGCAAGAGTTGTTTTCTGGTAGGGAAAGTCACTATTGAGCTCCCTTAGCCACACACAGTGCAAATAGCACTCGCGTATGTTCCCAGCAAGTACAGTGTATTGGAAAGAAGAGGATATACTGTTCTTGACAGTTTCCTAAGGAGAGTGGAACTAGATATGACCCTTGTGTGTAGGAAGCACAGTTCTTTTTTCTGAGCAAGCTCACGGTTCTGAACCTATAGGAAACACTGTAGAGTAGAAGAGTGCTCTTTTCTCAAAAGCAGAGTGTGTTTCTTCTAAGGCAAGCTATGGTTTGTTTCCCAGTCCTAAATGGAATTGAATCCCATGAAGTTTCTGGTCCTACGAGCAAGAGTTGTTTTCTGGTAAGGAAAGTCACTATGGTGCTCCCATTGCCATACACAGGGCAAATAGCACTCGCGTCTGCTCCTAGCAATTACAGTGTATTGGACTGAAGAGGAGCTACTGTTCTTGTCAATTTCCGAAGCAGATTTGAACTAGATATGGCCCATGTGTGTAGGAAGCACAGTTCTTTTGTTCTGAGCAAGCTCACTGTTCGGACCCCATAGGAAACACAGTAGAGTAGAAGAGTGCTCTTTTCTCAAAAGCATGGTGTGTTTCTTGCAAGGCAAGCTAGCGTTTTTTCCCAGTCCTAAATGGAGTTGAATCACATGCAGTTTCTGGTCCTACGAGCAAGAGTTGTTTTCTGGTGGGAAGAGTCACTATTGAGCTCCCATTGTCATACACAGTGCAAATAGCTCTCGCGTCTGCTCCCAGCAAGTACATTGTATTAGACAGTAAAGGAGATACTGTTCTTGTCAGTTTCCTATGCAGAGTTGAACTAGATATGGCCCGTGTGTAGGAAGCACAGTTCTTTTGTTCTGAGCAAGCTCACTGTTCTGAACCCTTAGGATACACAGTAGAGTAGAAGAGTGCTCTTTTCTCAAAAGCAGAGTGTGTTTCTTGTAAGGCTAGCTAGTGTTTGTTTCCAGTGAGAAATGAAGTTGAATCCCATGCAGTTTCTGGTCCTACGAGCAAGAGTTGTTTTCTGGTGAGAAGAGTCACTATTGCGCTCTCATTGCCATACACAGTGCAAATAGCACTCGCGTCTGCTCCTAGCAAGTACAGTGTATTGGACTGAATAGGAGCTACTTTTCTTGTCAGTTTCCTAAGCAGAGTTGAACTAGATATGGCCAGTGTGTAGGAAGCACAGTTCTTTTGTTCTGAGCAAGCTCACTTTTCTGGCCCTTTAGGAAACACAGTAGAGTAGAAGAATGCTCTTTTCTCAAAAGCAGAGTGTGTTTCTTGCAAGGGGAGCTAGCGTTTGTTTTCCAGTCCTACATTTAATTGAATCACATGCAGTTTCTGGTACTACGAGCAAGAGTTGTTTTCTGGTAAGGAAAGTAACTATGGTGCTCCCTTTGCCATACACAGTGCAAATAGCACTCGCGTCTGCTCCCAGCAAGAACATTGTATTGGACTGAAGAGGAGCTACTGTTCTTGTCAGTTTCCGAAGCAGAGTTGAACTAGATATGGCCCATGTGTGTAGGAAGTACAGTTCTTTTGTTCTGAGCAACTCACTGTTCGGACCCCATAGGAAACACAGTAGAGTAGAAGAGTGCTCTTTTCTCAAAAGCAGAGTGTGTTTCTTGTAAGGCTAGCTAGTGTTTGTTTCCCAGTCAGAAACAGAGTTGAATCACACGCAGTTTCTGGTCCTACGAGCAAGAGTTGTTTTCTGGTAAGAAGAGTCACTATTGCGCTCCCATTGCCATACACAGTGCAAATAGCACTCGCGTCTGCTCCCGGCAAGTACAGTGTATGGGAAAGAAGAGGAGCTTTTGTTCTTGTCAGTTTCCTAAGCAGAGTTGAACTAGATATGACCTGTGTGTGTAGTAAGCACAGTTCTTTTGTTCTGAGCAAGCTCACTGTTCGGACTCCATTGGAAACACAGTAGAGTAGAAGAGTGCTCTTTTCTCAAAAGCAGAGTGTGTTTCTTGTAAGGCTAGCTAGTGTTTGTTTCCCAGTCCGAAACGGAGTTGAATCCCATGCAATTTCTGGTCCTGTAAGCAAGAGTTGTTTTCTGGTAAGAAGAGTCACTATTGCGTTCCCTTGCCATACACAGTGCAAATAGCACTCGCGTCTGTTCCCAGCAAGTACAGTGTATTGGACTGAAGAGGAGCTACTGTTCTTGTCAGTTTTCTAAGCAGAGTTGAACTAGATATGGCCCGTGTGTGTAGGAAGCACAGTTCTTTTGTTCTGAGCAAGCTCACTGTTCTGGCCCTATAGGAAACACAGTAGAGTAGAAGAGTGCTCTTTTCTCTAAAGCAGAGTGTGTTTCTTGTAAGGCAAGATAGCATTTGTTTCCCAGTCCTAAATGGAGTTGAATCACATGCAGTTTCTGGTTCTAGGAGCAAGAGTTGTTTTATGGTAAGAAGAATCACTATTGCGCTGCCATTGTCATACACAGTGCAAATAGCACTGGCGTCTGTACCCAGCAAATACAGTGTATTGGACTGAAGAGGATCTACTGTTCTTGTCAGGTTCCTAAGCAGAATTGAACTAGACATGGCCTTGTGTGTAGGAAGCACAGTTCTTTTGTTCTGAGCAAGCTCACTGTTCAACCCCATAGGAAACACAGTAGAGTAGAAGAGTGTTCTTTTCTCAAAAGCAGAGTGTGTTTCTTATAACGCAAGCTAGCGTTTGTTTCCCAGTGCTAAATGGAGTTGAATCACATGCAGTTTCTGGTCCTACGAGCAAGAGTTGTTTTCTGGTAAGGAAAGCCACTATTGCGCTGCCATTGCCATACACAGGATAAATAGCACTGTTGTCTGTTCCCAGCAAGTACAGTGTATTGGACTGAAGAGGATCTACTGTTCTTGTCAGGTTCCTAAGCAGAATTGAACTAGATATGGCCGTGTATGTAGGAAGCACAGTTCTTTTGTTCTGTGCAAGCTCACTGTTCGGACCACATAGAAACACCGTAGAGTAGAAGAGTGCTCTTTTCTCAAAAGCAGAGTGTGTTTCTTGTAAGGCGAGTAGCATTTGTTTCCCAGTCCTAAATGGCGTTGTATCACATGCAGTTTGTAGTCCTATGAGCAAGAGTTGTTTTCTGGTAAGGAAAGTCACTATTGCACTCTCATTGCCATACACAGTGCAAATAGCACTCGCGTCTCTTCCCAGCAAGTACAGTGTATTGGACTGAAGAGGATCTACTGTTCTTGTCAGTTTCCTAAGCAGAGTTGAACTAGTTATGGCCCGTGTGTAGGAAGCACAGTTCTTTTGTTCTGAGCAAGCTCACTGTTGTGGCCCTATAGGAAACACAGTAGAGTAGAAGAGTGCTCTTTTCTCTGAAGCAGAGTGTGTTTCTTGTAAGGCGAGCTCGCATTTGTTTCCCAGTCCTAAATGGAGTTGAGTCACATGCAGTTTTTGGTCCTACGAGCAAGAGTTGTTTTCTGGTAAGAAGAGTCACTATTGTGCTCCAATTGCCATACACAGTGCAAATACCACTCGCGTCTGTGCCCAGCAAGTACAGTGTATTGGACTGAACAGGAGCTACTGTTCTTGTCAGATTCCTAAGCAGAGTTGAACTAGATATGGTCCATGTGTGTAGGAAGCACAGTTCTTTTGTTCTGAGCAAGCTCACTTGGACCCCAGAGGAAACACCGTAGAGAAGAAGAGTGCTCGTTTCTCATAGGCAGAGTGTGTTTCTTGTAAGGCGAGCTAGCATTTGTTTCCCAGTCCTAAATGGAGTTGAATCCCATGCAGATACTGGTCCTACGAGCAAGAGTTGTTTTCTGGTAAGAAGAGTCACTATTGTGCTCCCATTGTCGTACACAGGGCAAATAGCACGGGCGTCTGTTCCCAGCATGTAAAGTGTATTGGACTGAAGAGGATCTACTCTTCTTCTCAGTTTCCTAAGCAGAGTTGAACTAGATATGGCCCGTGTGTGTAGGAAACACAGTTCTTTTGTTCTGAGCAAGCTCACTGTTCGGACCCCATAGGAAACACAGTAGAGTAGAAGAGTGCTCTTTTCTCAAAAGCAGAGTGTGTTTCTTGTAAGGCTAGCTAGTGTTTGTTTCCCAGTCAGAAACAGAGTTGAATCACACACAGTTTCTGGTCCTACGAGCAAGAGTTGTTTTCTGGTAAGAAGAGTCACTACTGCGCTCCCATTGTCATACACAGGGCAAATAGCACGGGTGTCTGTTCCCAGCATGTACAGTGTATTGGACTGAGGAGGATCTACTGTTCTTGTCAGTTTCCTAAGCAGAGTTGAACTAGATATGGCCCGTGTGTGTAGGAAGCCCAGTTCTTTTGTTCTAAGCAAGCTCACTCTTCTGGCCTTATAGGAAACACAGTAGAGTAGAAGAGTGCTCTTTTCTCAAAAGCAGAGTGTGTTTCTTGTAAGGCTAGCTAGTGTTTGTTTCCCAGTCAGAAACGGAGTTGAATCCCATGCAGTTTCTGGTCTTACGAGCAAGAGTTGTTTTCTGGTAAGAAGTGTCACTATTGTGCTCCCACTGCCATACACAGTGCAAATAGCACTCGCGTCTGTTCCCAGCAAGTACAGCGTATTGGACAGAAGAGGAGATAGTGTTCTTGTCAGTTTTCTAACCAGAGTTGAACTAGATATGGCCCGTGTGTGTAGGAAGCACAGTTCTTTTGTTCTGAGCAAGCTCACTGTTCGTACCTCATAGGAAACACAGTAGAGTAGAAGAGTGCTCTTTTCTCAAAAGCAGAGTGTGTTTCTTGTAAGGCAAGCTAGCATTTTTTCCCAGTCCTAAATGGAGATGAATCCCATGCAGTTTCTGGTCCTACGAGCAAGAGTTGTTTTCTGGTAAGAAGAGTCACTATTGAGCTCCCAATGTCATATACAGTGCAAATAGCACTCGCTTCTGCTCCCAGCAAGTACAGTGTATTGGACTGAAGAGGAGCTACTGTTCCTGTCAGTTTCCTAAGTAGAGTTGAACTACATATGGACCGTGTGTGTAGGAAGCACAGTTCTTTTGTTCTGAGCAAGCTCACTGTTCAGACCCCATAGGAAACACAGTAGAGTAGAAGAGTGCTCTGTTCTCAAAAGCAGAGTGTATTTCTTTTAAGGCGAGCTAGCGTTTGTTTCCCAGTCCAAAATGGAGTTGAATCACATGCAGTTTTTGGTCCTACGAGCAAGAGTTGTTTTCTGGTAAGGAAGTAACTATTGTGCTCCTTTAGCCACACACAGTGCAAATAGCACTCGCGTCTGCTCCCAGCAAGTACAGTGTATTGGAAAGAAGATGAGCTACTGTTCTTGTCAGTTTCCTAAGCAGAGTTGAACTAGATAAGACACGAGTGTGTAGTAAGCACAGTTCTTTTTTTCTAAGCAAGCTCACTGTTCGGACCCCATAGGAAACACAGTAGAGTAGAAGAGTGCTCTTTTCTCAAAAGCAGAGTGTGTTTCTTTTAAGGCGAGCTAGCGTTCGTTTCAAAGTCATAAATGGAGTTGAATCCCATGCAGTTTCTGATCCTATGAGCAAGAGTTGTTTTTTTTTAAGAAGAGTCACTATTACGCTCCCATTTTCATACACAGGGCAAATAGCAATGGCGTCTGTTTCCAGCTGTACAGTGTATTGGACTGAAGAGGATCTACTGTTCTTGTCAGTTTCCTAAGCAGAGTTGAACTAGATATGGCCCGTGTGTGTAGGAAGCACAGTTCTTTTGTTCTGAGCAAGCTGGCTGTTCGGACCACATAGGAAACACAGTAGTGTAGGCTTGTGCTCTTATCTCAAAAGCAGAGTGTGTTTCTTGTAAGGCTAGCTAGTGTTTGTTTCCCAGTCAGAAACAGAGTTGAATCACACACAGTTTCTGGTCCTACGAGCAAGAGTTGTTTTCTTGTAAGAAGAGTCACTACTGCGCTCCCATTGCCATACACAGTGCAAATAGCACTCGCGTCTGTTCCCAGCAAGTACAGCGTATTGGACAGAAGAGGAGATAGTGTTCTTGTCAGTTTTCTAACCAGAGTTGAACTAGATATGGCCCGTGTGTGTAGGAAGCACAGTTCTTTTGTTCTGAGCAAGCTCACTGTTCGGACCCAATAGGAAACACAGTAGAGTAGAAGAGTGCTCTTTTCTCAAAACCAGAGTGTGTTTCTTGTAAGGCGAGCTCGCGTTTGTTTCCTAGTCCTAAATGGAGTTGAATCACATGCAGTTTCTGGTCCTACGAATAAGAGTTGTTTTCTGGTAAGGAAAGTCACTATTGCGCTCCAATTGCCATACACAGGGCAAATAGCCCTCGAGGCTTTTCCCAGCAAGTACAGTGTATTGGACTGAATAGGAGCTACTGTTCTTGTCAGTTTCCTAAGCAGAGTTGAACTACATATGGTTCGTGTGTGTAGGAAGCACAGTTCTTTTGTTCTGAGCAAGCTCACTGTTTGGACCCCATAGGAAACACAGTAGAGTAGAAGAGTGCTCTTTTCTCTAAAGGAGAGTGTGTTTCTTGTAAGGGGAGCTAGCGTTTGTTTCCCAGTCCTAAACGGAGTTGAATCACATGCAGTTTCTGGTACTCCAACAAGAGTTGTTTTCTGGTAAGGAAAGTCACATTGCGCTCCCATTGCCATACACAGTGCAAATAGCACTTGCGTCTGTTCCCAGCAAGTACAGTGTATTGGACTGAATAGGTGCTACTGTTCTTGTCAGTTTCCTAAGCAGAGTTGAACTAGATATGATCCGTGTGTGTAGGAAGCACAGTTCTTTTGTTCTGAGCAAGCTCACTGTTTGGAACCCATAGGAAACACCGTAGAGTAGAAGAGTGCTCTTTTCTCAAAAGCAGAGTGTGTTTCTTGTAAGGCGAGCTAGCGTTTGTTTCGCAGTCCTAAATGGAGTTGAATCCCATGCAGTTTTTGGTATACGAGCAAGAGTTGTTTTCTGGTAAGAAGACTCACTATTGCGCTGCCATTGCCATACACAGGACAAATAGCACTGGCGTCTGTTTGCAGCAAGTACAGTGTATTGGACTGAAGATCTACTGTTCTTGTCAGGTTCCTAAGCAGAGTTGAACTAGATATGGCCCGTGTGTGTAGGAAGCACAGTTCTTTTTTTCTGAGCAAGCTCACTGTTTTGGCCCTATAGGAAACACAGTAGAGTAGATGAGTGCTCTTTTCTCAAAAGCAGTGTGTGTTCCTTGTAAAGCGAGCTAGAGTTTGTTTCCCAGTCCTAAATGGAGATGAGTCACATGCAGTTTTTTGTCCTTTGAGCAAGAGTTGTTTTCTGGTAAGACGAGTCACTATTGTGGTCCAATTGCCATACACAGTGCAAATAGCACTGGCGTCTGTTCCCAGCAAGTACAGTGTATTGGACTGAAGAGGGTCTACTGTTCTTGTCAGTTTCCTGAGCAGAGTTGAACTAGATATGGCCCGTGTGTTTAGGAAGCACAGTTCTTTTGTTCTGAGCAAGCGCCACTGTTCTGGCCCTATAGGAAACATAGTAGAGTAGAAGCGTGCTCTTTTCTCAAAAGCAGAGTGTGTTTCTTGTAAGGCTAGCTAGTGTTTGTTTCCCAGTCAGAAACGAAGTTGAATCCCATGCAGTTTCTGGTCCTACGAGCAAGAGTTGTTTTCTGGTAAGAAGAGTCACTACTGAGCTCCCAATGTCATATACAGTGCAAATAGCTCTCGCGACTGCTTCCAGCAAGTACAGTGTATGGGAAAGAAGAGGAGCTTCTGTTCTTGTCAGTTTCCTAAGCAGAGTTGAACTAGATATGACCTGTGTGTGTAGTAAGCACAGTTCTTTTGTTCTGAGCAAGCTCACTGTTCGGACTCCATTGGAAACACAGTAGAGTAGAAG
This sequence comes from Peromyscus eremicus, assembly GCF_949786415.1. Lineage (NCBI taxonomy): Eukaryota > Metazoa > Chordata > Mammalia > Rodentia > Cricetidae > Peromyscus > Peromyscus eremicus. The sequence continues at coordinate 74,813 of NW_026734922.1, read as the reverse complement.
AGTGCTCTTTTCTCAAAAGCAGAGTGTGTTTCTTGTAAGGCTAGCTAGTGTTTGTTTCCCAGTAAGAAACGGAGTTGAATCCCATGCAATTTCTGGTCCTGTAAGCAAGAGTTGTTTTCTGGTAAGAAGAGTCACTATTGCGTGCCCTTGCCATACACAGTGCAAATAGCACTCGTGTCTGTTCCCAGCAAGTACAGTGTATTGGACTGAAGAGGAGCTACTGTTCTTGTCAGTTTTCTAAGCAGAGTTGAACTAGATATGGCCCATGTGTGTAGGAAGCACAGTTCTTTTGTTCTGAGCAAGCTCACTGTTCTGGCCCTATAGGAAACACAGTAGAGTAGAAGAGTGCTCTTTTCTCTAAAGCAGAGTGTGTTTCTTGTAAGGCAAGATAGCATTTGTTTCCCAGTCCTAATGGAATTGAATCACATGCAGTTTCTGGTTCTAGGAGCAAGAGTTGTTTTATGGTAAGAAGAATCACTATTGCGCTGCCATTGTCATACACAGTGCAAATAGCACTGGCGTCTGTACCCAGCAAATACAGTGTATTGGACTGAAGTGGATCTACTGTTCTTGTCAGGTTCCTAAGCAGAATTGAACTAGACATGGCCTTGTGTGTAGGAAGCACAGTTCTTTTGTTCTGAGCAAGCTCACTGTTCAGACCCCATAGGAAACACAGTAGAGTAGAAGAGTGTTCTTTTCTCAAAAGCAGAGTGTGTTTCTTATAACGCAAGCTAGCGTTTGTTTCCCAGTGCTAAATGGAGTTGAATCACATGCAGTTTCTGGTCCTACGAGCAAGAGTTGTTTTCTGGTAAGGAAAGCCACTATTGCGCTGCCATTGCCATACACAGGATAAATAGCACTGTTGTCTGTTCCCAGCAAGTACAGTGTATTGGACTGAAGAGGATCTACTGTTCTTGTCAGGTTCCTAAGCAGAATTGAACTAGATATGGCCGTGTATGTAGGAAGCACAGTTCTTTTGTTCTGTGCAAGCTCACTGTTCGGACCACATAGGAAACACCGTAGAGTAGAAGAGTGCTCTTTTCTCAAAAGCAGAGTGTGTTTCTTGTAAGGCGAGCTAGCATTTGTTTCCCAGTCCTAAATGGCGTTGTATCACATGCAGTTTGTAGTCCTATGAGCAAGAGTTGTTTTCTGGTAAGGAAAGTCACTATTGCACTCTCATTGCCATACACAGTGCAAATAGCACTCGCGTCTCTTCCCAGCAAGTACAGTGTATTGGACTGAAGAGGATCTACTGTTCTTGTCAGTTTCCTAAGCAGAGTTGAACTAGTTATGGCCCGTGTGTAGGAAGCACAGTTCTTTTGTTCTGAGCAAGCTCACTGTTGTGGCCCTATAGGAAACACAGTAGAGTAGAAGAGTGCTCTTTTCTCTGAAGCAGAGTGTGTTTCTTGTAAGGCGAGCTCGCATTTGTTTCCCAGTCCTAAATGGAGTTGAGTCACATGCAGTTTTTGGTCCTACGAGCAAGAGTTGTTTTCTGGTAAGAAGAGTCACTATTGTGCTCCAATTGCCATACACAGTGCAAATACCCCTCGCGTCTGTGCCCAGCAAGTACAGTGTATTGGACTGAACAGGAGCTACTGTTCTTGTCAGATTCCTAAGCAGAGTTGAACTAGATATGGTCCATGTGTGTAGGAAGCACAGTTCTTTTGTTCTGAGCAAGCTCACTTGGACCCCATAGGAAACACCGTAGAGTAGAAGAGTGCTCGTTTCTCAAAAGCAGAGTGTGTTTCTTGTAAGGCGAGCTAGCATTTGTTTCCCAGTCCTAAATGGAGTTGAATGACATGCAGTTTGTAGTCCTATGAGCAAGAGTTGTTTTCTGGTAAGGAAAGTCACTATTGCGCTCTCATTGCCATACACAGTGCAAATAGCACTCGCGTCTGTTCCCAGCAAGTACAGTGTATTGGACTGAAGAGGATCTACTGTTCTTGTCAGTTTCCTAAGCAGAGTTGAAATAGATATGGCCTGTGTGTGTAGGAAGCACAGTTATTATATTCTGAGCAAGCTCACTGTTCTGGCCCTATAGGAAACACAGTAGAGTTGAAGAGTGCTCTTTTCTCTAAAGTAGAGTGTATTTCTTGTAAGGCGAGCTCGCATTTGTTTCCCAGTCCTAAATAGAATTGTGTCACAGGCAGTTTTTGGTCCTACGAGCAAGAGTTGTTTTCTGGTAAGAAGAGTCACTATTGCGCTCCAAATGCCATACACAGTGCAAATAGCACTCGCGTCTGTTCCCAGCATGTACAGTGTATTGGACTGAATAGGAGCTACTGTTCTTGTCAGTTTCCTAAGCAGAGTTGAACTAGACATGGCCCGTGTGTAGGAAGCACAGTTCTTTTGTTCTGAGCAAGCTCACTCTTCTGGCCCTATAGGAAACACTGTAGAGTAGAAGAGTGCTCTTTTCTCTAAAGCAGAGTGTGTTTCTTGTAAGGCAAGCTAGCGTTTGTTTCCCAGTCCTAAATGGAGTTGAATCACATGCAGTTTCTGGTCCTATGAGCAAGAGTTGTTTTATGGTAAGAATAGTCACTATTGCGCTGCCTTTGCCATACACATGACAAATAGCACTGTTGTCTGTTACCAGCAAGTACAGTGTATTGGACTGAAGAGGATCTACTGTTCTTGTCAGGTTCCTAAGCAGAATTGAACTATATATGGCCATGCGTGTAGGAAGCACAATTCTTTGTTCTGAGCAGGCTCACTGTTCGGACCCCATAGGAAACACAGTAGAGTAGAAGAGTGCTCTTTTCTCAAAAGCAGAGTGTGTTTCTTGTAAGGCGAGCTAGCGTTTGTTTCCCAGTCATAAATGTATTGAATCACATGCAGTTTCTGGTCCTACGAGCAAGAGTTGTTGTCTGGTAAGGAAAGTCACTATTGTGCTCCCATTGCCATACACAGTGCAAATTGAACTCGTGTCTGTTCCCAGCAAGTACAGTGTATCGGACTGAAGAGGAGCTACTGTTCTTGTCAGTTTCCTAAGCAGAGTTGAACTAGATATAGCCCGTGTGTAGGAAGCAGAGTTCTTATGTTCTGAGCAAGCTCACTGTTCTGGCCATATAGGAAACACAGTAGAGTAGATGAGTGCTCTTTTCTCTAAAGCAGAGTGTGTTTCTTGTAAGGCAAGTTATAGTTTGTTTCCCAGTCCTAAATGGAGTTGAATCACATGCAGTTTCTGGTCCTACGAACAAGAGTTGTTTTCTGATAAGGAAAGTCACATTGTACTCCCATTGCCATACACAGTGCAAATAGCACTTTCGTCTGTTCCCAGCAAGTGCAGTGTATTGCACTGAATAGGTGCTATTGTTCTTGTCAGTTTCCTAAGCAGAGTTGAACTAGATATTATCCGTGTGTGTAGGAAGCACAGTTTTTTTGTTCTGAGCAAGCTCACTGTTTGGACACCATAGGAAACACAGTAGAGTAGAAGAGTGCTCTTTTCTCTAAAGCAGAGTGTGTTTCTTGTAAGGCGAGCTAGCGTTTGTTTCGCAGTCCTAAATGGAGTTGAAACCCATGCAGTTTCTGGTACTATGAGCAAGACTGGTTTTCTGGTAAGAAGAATCACTATCACGCTGCCATTGCCATACACAGGGCAAATAGCACTGGCGTCTGTTTGCAGCAAGTACAGTGTATTGGACTGAAGAGGATCTACTGTTCTTGTCAGGTTCCTAAGCAGAATTGAACTAGATATGGCCGTGTGTGTAGGAAGCACAGTTCTTTGTTCTGAGCAAGCTCACTGTTCGTACCCCATAGGAAACACAGTAGCGTAGAAGAGTGCTCTTTTCTCAAAAGCAGAGTGTGTATTTTGTAAGGCAAGCTAGCGTTTGTTTCCCAGTCCTAAATGGAGTTGAATACATGCAGTTTCTGGTCCTACGAGCAAGAGTTGTTTTCTGGTAAGAAGAGTCACTATTGCGCTCTCATTGCCATACACAGTGCAAATAGCACTCGCGTATGTTCCCAGCAAGTACAGTGTATTGGACTGAAGAGGATCTACTGTTCTTGTCAGGTTCCTAAGCAGAGTTGAAATAGATATGGCCTGTGTGTGTAGGATGCACAGTTATTATATTCTGAGCAAGATCACTGTTCTGGCCCTATAGGAAACACAGTAGAGTTGAAGAGTGCTCTTTTCTCTAAAGTAGAGTGTATTTCTTGTAAGGCGAGCTCGCATTTGTTTCCCAGTCTTAAATAGAATTGAGTCACAGGCAGTTTTTGGTCCTATGAGCAAGAGTTGTTTTCTGGTAAGAAGAGTCACTATTGCGCTCCAAATGCCATACACAGTGCAAATAGCACTCGCGTCTGTTCCCAGCAAGTACAGTGTATTGGACTGAATAGGAGCTACTGTTCTTGTCAGTTTCCTAAGCAGAGTTGAACTAGACATGGCCTGTGTGTGTAGGATGCACAGTTATTATGTTCTGAGCAAGCTCACTGTTCTGGCTCTATAGAAAACACAGTAGAGTACTTGAGTGCTCTTTTCTCTAAAGCAGAGTGTGTTTCTCGTAAGGCGAGCTATCGTTTGTTTCCCAGTCCTAAATGCAGTTGAATCACATGCAGTTTCTGGTCCTATGAACAAGAGTTGTTTTCTGGTAAGGAAAGTCACATTGTGCTCCCATTGCCATACACAGTACAAATAGCACTCGCGTAAGTTCCCAGCAAGTACAGTGTATTGGACTGAAGAGGAGCTACTGTTCTTGTCAGTTTCCTAAGCAGAGTTGAACTAGATATTATCCGTGTGTGTAGGAAGCACAGTTCTTTTGTGCTGAGCATGCTCACTTTTTCGGACCCCATAGGAAACACAGTAGAATAGAAGAGTGCTCTTTTCTCAAAAGCAGAGTGTGTTTCTTGTAAGGCGAGCTAGCGTGTGTTTCCCAGTCCTAAATGGAGTTGAATCACATGCAGTTTCTAGTCCTACGAACAAGAGTTGTTTTCTGGTAAGGAAAGTCACTATTGCACTCCCATTGCCATACACAGGGCAAATAGCACTTGCGTCTTTTTCCAGCAAGTACAGTGTATTGGACTGAAGAGGAGCTACTGTTCTTGTCAGTTTCCTAAGCAGAGTTGAACTACATATGGTCCATGTGTGTAGGAAGCACGTTCTTTTGTTCTGAGCAAGCTCACTGTTTGGACCCCATAGGAAACACCGTAGAGTAGAAGAGTGCTCTTTTCTCAAAAGCAGAGTGTGTTTTTTGTAAGGCGAGCTAGCATTTGTTTCCCAGTCCTAAATGGAGTTGATTCACATGCAGTTTGTAGTCCTATGAGCAAGAGTTGTTTTCTGGTAAGGAAAGTCACATTGTGCTCCCATTGCCATACACAGTGCAAATAGCACTCGCGTCTGTTCCCAGCAAGTACAGTGTATTGGAGTGAAGAGGAGCTACTGTTCTTCTCAGTTTCCTAAGCAGAGTTGAACTAGATATGGCCCGTGTGTCTAGGAAGCACAGTTATTATGTTTTGAGCAAGCTCACTGTTCTGGCCCTATAGGAAACACAGTAGAGTAGAAGAGTGCTCATTTCTCTAAAGCAGAGTGTGTTTCTTGTAAGGCGAGCTCGCGTTTGTTTCCCAGTCCTAAATGGAGTTGAGTCACAGGCAGTTTTTGGTACTATGTCAAGAGTTGTTTTCTGGTAAGAAGAGTCACTATTACGCTCCAAATGCCATACACAGTGCAAATAGCACTCTCGTCTGTTCCCAGCAAGTACAGTGTATTGGACTGAATAGGAGCTACTGTTCTTGTCAGTTTCCTAAGCAGAGTTGAACTAGATATGGCCCGTGTGTATGAAGCACAATTCTTTTGTTCTGAGCAAGCTCACTGTTCTGGCCCTATAGGAAACACAGTAGAGTAGAAGAGTGCTCTTTTCTCTAAAGCAGAGTGTGTTTCTTGTAAGGCGAGCTAGCGTTTGTTTCCCAGTCCTAAATGGAGTTGAATCACATGCAGTTTCTGGTCCTACGAGCAAGAGTTGTTTTATGGTAAGAAGAGTCACTATTGCGCTGCCATTGCCATAAACAGGACAAATAGCACTGGCGTCTGATCCCAGCAAGTACAGTGTATTGGACTGAAGAGGATCTACTGTTCTTGTCAGGTTTTTAAGCAGAATTGAAATAGATATGGCCGTGTGTGTAGGAAGCACAGTTCTTTTGTTCTGAGCAAGCTCACTGTTCGGACCCCGTAGAAAACACAGTAGAGTAGAAGAGTGCTCTTTTCTCAAAAGCAGAGTGTGTTTCTTGTAAGGCAAGCTACCGTTTGTTTCCCATTCCTAAATGGAGTTGAATCACATGCAGTTTCTGGTCCTACGAGCAAGAGTTGTTTTCTGGTAAGGAAAGTCACTATAGCGCTCCCATTGCCATACACAGTGCAAATAGCACTCCTGTCTGTTCCCACCAAGTACAGTGTATCAGACTGAAGAGGAGCTACTGTTCTTGTCAGTTTCCAAAGCAGAGTTTAACTAGATATGTTCCGTGTGTGTAGGAAGCACAGTTCTTTTGTTCTGAGAAGGCTCACTATTTGGACCCCAATTTAAACACAGTAGAGTAGAAGAGTGCTCTTTTCTCTAAAGCAGAGTGTGTTTCTTGTAAGGCGAGCTTGCGTTTGTTTCCCAGTCCTAAATGGAGTGGAATCACATGCAGTTTCTGGTCCTACGAGCAAGAGTTGTTTTCTGGTAAGAAGAGTCACTATTGCCCTGCCATTGCCATACACAGGACCAATAGCACATGCGTCTGTTCCCAGCAAGTACAGTGTATTGGACTGAATAGGATCTACTGTTCTTGTCAGGTTCCTAAGCAGAATTGAACTAGATATGGATGGGTGTGTAGGAAGCACAGTTCTTTTGTTCGGAGCAAGCTCACTGTTCGGACCCCATAAGAAACACAGTAGAGTAGAAGAGTGCTCTTTTCGCAAAAGCAGAGTGTGTTTCTTGTAAGTCGAGCTAGCGTTTGTTTCCCAGTCCTAAATGGAGTTGAATCACATGCAGTTTCTGGTCCTACGAGCAAGAGTTGTTTTCTGGTAAGGAAAGTCACATTGTGCTCCCATTGCCATACAGTGCAAATAGCACTCGCGTCTGTTCCCAGCAAGTACAGTGTATTGCACTGAATAGGTGCTACTGTTCTTGTCAGTTTCCTATGCAGAGTTGAACTAGATATTATCCGTGTGTGTAGGAAGCACAGTTCTTTTGTTCTGAGCAAGCTCACTGTTTGAACCCTATAGGAAACACAGTAGATTAGAAGAGTGCTCTTTTCTCTAAAGCAGAGTGTGTTTCTTATAAGGCGAGCTAGCGTTTGTTTCACAGTCCTAAATGGAGTTGAAACCCATGCAGTTTCTTGTACTACGAGCAAGAGTTGTTTTCTGGTAAGAATAATCACTATTGCGCTGCCATTGCCATACACGGGACAAATAGCACTGGCGTCTGATCGCAGCAAGTACAGTGTATTGGACTGAAGAGGATCTACTGTTCTTGTCAGGTTCCTAAGCAGAATTGAACTAGATATGGCCGTGTGTGTAGGAAGCACAGTTCTTTTGTTCTGAGCAAGCTCACTGTTCGGACCCCATAGGAAACACAGTAGAGTAGAAGAGTGCTCTTTTCTCAAAAGCAGAGTGTGTTTTTTGTAAGGCAAGCTAGCGTTTGTTTCCCAGTCCTAAATGGAGTTGAATCACATGCAGTTTCTGGTCCTACGAGCAAGAGTTGTTTTCTGGTAAGGAAAGTCACTGTTGCGCTCCCATTGCCATACACAGTGCAAATAGCACTAACGTCTGTTCCCAGCAAGTACAATGTATTGGACTGAAGAGGAGCTACTGTTCTTGTCAGTTTCCTAAGCAGAGTTGAACTACATATGGTCCGTGTGTGTAGGAAGCACAGTTCTTTTGTTCTGAGCAAGCTCACTGTTTGGACCCCTTAGGAAACACAGTAGAGTAGAAGAGTGCTCTTTCCTCTAAAGCAGAGTGTGTTTCTTGTAAGGCGAGCTAGCGTTTGTATCCCAGTCCTAAATGGAGTTGAATCACATGCAGTTTCTGGTCCTATGAGCATGAGTTGTTTTATGGTAAGAATAGTCACTATTGCGCTCCCATTGCCATACACAGGACCAATAGCACATGCGTCTGTTCCCAGCAAGTACAGTGTATTGGACTGAATAGGATCTACTGTTCTTGTCAGGTTCCTAAGCAGAATTGAACTAGATATGGCCGTGTGTGTAGGAAGCACAGTTCTTTTGTTCGGAGCAAGCTCACTGTTCGGACCCCATAAGAAACACAGTAGAGTAGAAGAGTGCTCTTTTCGCAAAAGCAGAGTGTGTTTCTTGTAAGTCGAGCTAGCGTTTGTTTCCCAGTCCTAAATGGAGTTGAATCACATGCAGTTTCTGGTCCTACGAGCAAGAGTTGTTTTCTGGTAAGGAAAGTCACTATTGCGCTCCCATTGCCATACACAGTACAAATAGCACTCGCGTCTGTTCCCAGGAATTACAGAGTATCGGACTGAAGAGGAGCTACTGTTCTTGTCAGTTTCCTAAGCAGAGTTGAACTAGATATGGCCCGTGTGTGTAGGAAGCACAGTTCTTATGTTCTGAGCAAGCTCACTGTTCTGGCCCTATAGGAAACACAGTAGAGTAGATGAGTGCTCTTTTATCTAAAGCAGAGTGTGTTTCTTGTAAGGCGAGCTAGCGTTTGTTTCCTAGTCCTAAATGGAGTTGAATCACATGCAGTTTCTGGTCCTATGAACAAGAGTTGTTTTCTGGTAAGGAAAGTCACATTGTGCTCCCATTGCCATACACAGTGCAAATAGCTCTCGCGTCTGTTCCCAGCAAATACAGTGTATTGCCCTGAATAGGTGCTACTGTTCTTGTCAGTTTCCTAAGCAGAGTTGAACTAGATATTATCCTTGTGTGTAGGAAGCACAGTTCTTTTGTTCTGTGCAAGCTCACTGTTTGGTCCCTATAGGAAACACAGTAGAGTAGAAGAGTGCTCTTTTCTCTAAAGCAGAGTGTGTTTCTTTTAAGGCGAGCTAGCGTTTGTTTCGTAGTCCTAAATGGAGTTGAAACCCATGCAGTTTCTGGTACTACGAGCAAGAGTTGTTTTCTGGTAAGAAGAGTCACTATTGCGCTGCCATTGCCATACACAGGACAAATAGCACTGGCGTCGGATCGCAGCAAGTACAGTGTTTTGGACTGAAGAGGATCTACTGTTCTTGTCAGGTTCCTAAGCAGAAATGAACTAGATATGGCCGTGTGTTTAGGAAGCACAGTTCTTTTGTTCTGAGCAAGCTCACTGTTCGGACCCTATAGGAAACACAGTAGAGGAGAAGAGTGCTCTTTTCTCAAAAGCAGAGTGTTTTTTTTTTTTGTAAGGCAAGCTAGCGTTTGTTTCCCAGTCCTAAATGGAGTTGAATCACATGCAGTTTCAGGTCCTACGAGCAAGAGATGTTTTCTGGTAAGGAAAGTCACTATTGCGCTCTTATTGCCATACACAGTGCAAATAGCACTCGTGTCTGTTCCCAGGAATTACAGTGTATCGGACTGAAGAGGAGCTACTGTTCTTGTCAGTTTCCTAAGCAGAGTTGAACTAGATATGGTCCATGTGTGTAGGAAGCACAGTTCTTTTGTTCTGAGCAAGCTCACTGTTCGGACCCCATAGGAAACACAGTAGAGTAGAGGAGTGCTCCTTTCTCAAAAGCAGAGTGTGTTTCTTGTAAGGCGAGCTAGCGTTTGTTTCCCAGTCCTAAATGGAGTTGAATCACATGCAGTTTCTGGTCCTACGAGCAAGAGTTGTTTTCTGGTAAATAAAGTCAGTATTGTGCTCCCATTGCCATACACAGTACAAATAGCACTCGCGTCTGTTCCCAGGAATTACAGTGTATCGGACTGAAGAGGAGCTACTGTTCTTGTCAGTTTCCTAAGCTGAGTTGAACTAGATATGGCCCATGTGTCTAGGAAGCACAGTTCTTATGTTCTGAGCAAGCTCACTGTTCTGGCCCTATAGGAAACACAGTAGAGTAGATGACTGCTCTTTTATCTAAAGCAGAGTGTGTTTCTTGTAAGGCGAGCTAGCGTTTGTTTCCTAGTCCTAAATGGAGTTGAATCACATGCAGTTTCTGGTCCTACGAACAAGAGTTGTTTTCTGGTAAGGAAAGTCACATTGTGCTCCCATTGCCATACACAGTGCAAATAGCACTCGCGGCTGTTCCCAGCAAGTACAGTGTATTGGAGTGAAGAGGAGCTACTGTTCTTCTCAGTTTCCTAAGCAGAGTTGAACTAGATATGGCCCGTGTGTCTAGGAAGCACAGTTATTATGTCCTGAGCAAGCTCACTGTTCTGGCCCTATAGGAAACACAGTAGAGTAGAAGAGTGTTCATTTCTCTAAAGCAGAGTGTGTTTCTTGTAAGGCGAGCTCGCGTTTGTTTCCCAGTCCTAAATGGAGTTGAGTCACAGGCAGTTTTTGGTACTATGAGCAAGAGTTGTTTTCTGGTAAGAAGAGTCACTATTGCGCTCCAAATGCCATACACAGTGCAAATAGCACTCGCGTCTGTTCCCAGCAAGTACAGTGTATTGGACTGAATAGGAGCTACTGTTCTTGTCAGTTTCCTAAGCAGAGTTGAACTAGATATGGCCCGTGTGTATGAAGCACAATTCTTTTGTTCTGAGCAAGCTCACTGTTCTGGCCCTATAGGAAACACAGTAGAGTAGAAGAGTGCTCTTTTCTCTAAAGCAGAGGGTGTTTCTTGTAAGGCGAGCTAGCGTTTGTTTCCCAGTCCTAAATGGAGTTGAATCACATGCAGTTTCTGGTCCTACGAGCAAGAGTTGTTTTATGGTAAGAAGAGTCACTATTGCGCTGCCATTGCCATAAACAGGACAAATAGCACTGGCGTCTGTTCCCAGCAAGTACAGTGTATTGGACTGAAGAGGATCTACTGTTCTTGTCAGGTTTTTAAGCAGAATTGAACTAGATATGGCCGTGTGTGTAGGAAGCACAGTTCTTTTGTTCTGAGCAAGCTCACTGTTCGGACCCCATAGGAAACACAGTAGAGTAGAAGAGTAATCTTTTCTCAAAAGCAGAGTATGTTCCTTGTAAGGCGAGCTACCGTTTGTTTCCCATTCCTAAATGGAGTTGAATCACAAGCAGTTTCTGGTCCTACGAGCAAGAGTTGTTTTCTGGTAAGGAAAGTCACTATAGCGCTCCCATTGCCATACACAGTGCAAATAGCACTCCTGTCTGTTCCCACCAAGTACAGTGTATCAGACTGAAGAGGAGCTACTGTTCTTGTCAGTTTCCAAAGCAGAGTTTAACTAGATATGTTCCGTGTGTGTAGGAAGCACAGTTCTTTTGTTCTGAGAAGGCTCACTATTTGGACCCCAATTTAAACACAGTAGAGTAGAAGAGTGCTCTTTTCTCTAAAGCAGAGTGTGTTTCTTGTAAGGCGAGCTTGCGTTTGTTTCCCAGTCCTAAATGGAGTGGAATCACATGCAGTTTCTGGTCCTACGAGCAAGAGTTGTTTTCTGGTAAGAAGAGTCACTATTGCCCTGCCATTGCCATACACAGGACCAATAGCACATGCGTCTGTTCCCAGCAAGTACAGTGTATTGGACTGAATAGGATCTACTGTTCTTGTCAGGTTCCTAAGCAGAATTGAACTAGATATGGATGGGTGTGTAGGAAGCACAGTTCTTTTGTTCGGAGCAAGCTCACTGTTCGGACCCCATAAGAAACACAGTAGAGTAGAAGAGTGCTCTTTTCGCAAAAGCAGAGTGTGTTTCTTGTAAGTCGAGCTAGCGTTTGTTTCCCAGTCCTAAATGGAGTTGAATCACATGCAGTTTCTGGTCCTACGAGCAAGAGTTGTTTTCTGGTAAGGAAAGTCACATTGTGCTCCCATTGCCATACAGTGCAAATAGCACTCGCGTCTGTTCCCAGCAAGTACAGTGTATTGCACTGAATAGGTGCTACTGTTCTTGTCAGTTTCCTATGCAGAGTTGAACTAGATATTATCCGTGTGTGTAGGAAGCACAGTTCTTTTGTTCTGAGCAAGCTCATTGTTTGAACCCTATAGGAAACACAGTAGATTAGAAGAGTGCTCTTTTCTCTAAAGCAGAGTGTGTTTCTTATAAGGCGAGCTAGCGTTTGTTTCACAGTCCTAAATGGAGTTGAAACCCATGCAGTTTCTTGTACTACGAGCAAGAGTTGTTTTCTGGTAAGAATAATCACTATTGCGCTGCCATTGCCATACACGGGACAAATAGCACTGGCGTCTGATCGCAGCAAGTACAGTGTATTGGACTGAAGAGGATCTACTGTTCTTGTCAGGTTCCTAAGCAGAATTGAACTAGATATGGCCGTGTGTGTAGGAAGCACAGTTCTTTTGTTCTGAGCAAGCTCACTGTTCGGACCCCATAGGAAACACAGTAGAGTAGAAGAGTGCTCTTTTCTCAAAAGCAGAGTGTGTTTTTTGTAAGGCAAGCTGGCGTTTGTTTCCCAGTCCTAAATGGAGTTGAATCACATGCAGTTTCTGGTCCTACGAGCAAGAGTTGTTTTCTGGTAAGGAAAGTCACTGTTGCGCTCCCATTGCCATACACAGTGCAAATAGCACTAACGTCTGTTCCCAGCAAGTACAATGTATTGGACTGAAGAGGAGCTACTGTTCTTGTCAGTTTCCTAAGCAGAGTTGAACTACATATGGTCCGTGTGTGTAGGAAGCACAGTTCTTTTGTTCTGAGCAAGCTCACTGTTTGGACCCCTTAGGAAACACAGTAGAGTAGAAGAGTGCTCTTTCCTCTAAAGCAGAGTGTGTTTCTTGTAAGGCGAGCTAGCGTTTGTATCCCAGTCCTAAATGGAGTTGAATCACATGCAGTTTCTGGTCCTATGAGCATGAGTTGTTTTATGGTAAGAATAGTCACTATTGCGCTCCCATTGCCATACACAGGACCAATAGCACATGCGTCTGTTCCCAGCAAGTACAGTGTATTGGACTGAATAGGATCTACTGTTCTTGTCAGGTTCCTAAGCAGAATTGAACTAGATATGGCCGTGTGTGTAGGAAGCACAGTTCTTTTGTTCGGAGCAAGCTCACTGTTCGGACCCCATAAGAAACACAGTAGAGTAGAAGAGTGCTCTTTTCGCAAAAGCAGAGTGTGTTTCTTGTAAGTCGAGCTAGCGTTTGTTTCCCAGTCCTAAATGGAGTTGAATCACATGCAGTTTCTGGTCCTACGAGCAAGAGTTGTTTTCTGGTAAGGAAAGTCACTATTGCGCTCCCATTGCCATACACAGTACAACTAGCACTCGCGTCTGTTCCCAGGAATTTAGAGTATCGGACTGAAGAGGAGCTACTGTTCTTGTCAGTTTCCTAAACAGAGTTGAACTAGATATGGCCCGTGTGTGTAGGAAGCACAGTTCTTATGTTCTGAGCAAGCTCACTGTTCTGGCCCTATAGGAAACACAGTAGAGTAGATGAGTGCTCTTTTATCTAAAGCAGAGTGTGTTTCTTGTAAGGCGAGCTAGCGTTTGTTTCCTAGTCCTAAATGGAGTTGAATCACATGCAGTTTCTGGTCCTACGAACAAGAGTTGTTTTCTGGTAAGGAAAGTCACATTGTGCTCCCATTGCCATACACAGTGCAAATAGCTCTCGCGTCTGTTCCCAGCAAATACAGTGTATTGCCCTGAATAGGTGCTACTGTTCTTGTCAGTTTCCTAAGCAGAGTTGAACTAGATATTATCCTTGTGTGTAGGAAGCACAGTTCTTTTGTTCTGTGCAAGCTCACTGTTTGGTCCCTATAGGAAACACAGTAGAGTAGAAGAGTGCTCTTTTCTCTAAAGCAGAGTGTGTTTCTTTTAAGGCGAGCTAGCGTTTGTTTCGTAGTCCTAAATGGAGTTGAAACCCATGCAGTTTCTGGTACTACGAGCAAGAGTTGTTTTCTGGTAAGAAGAGTCACTATTGCGCTGCCTTTACCATACACAGGACAAATAGCACTGGCGTCGGATCGCAGCAAGTACAGTGTTTTGGACTGAAGAGGATCTACTGTTCTTGTCAGGTTCCTAAGCAGAAATGAACTAGATATGGCCGTGTGTGTAGGAAGCACAGTTCTTTTGTTCTGAGCAAGCTCACTGTTCGGACCCCATAGGAAACACAGTAGAGGAGAAGAGTGCTCTCTTCTCAAAAGCAGAGTGTTTTTTTTTGTAAGGCAAGCTAGCGTTTGTTTCCCAGTCCTAAATGGAGTTGAATCACATGCAGTTTCATGTCCTACGAGCAAGAGATGTTTTCTGGTAAGGAAAGTCACTATTGTGCTCTTATTGCCATACACAGTGCAAATAGCACTCGCGTCTGTTCCCAGGAATTACAGTGTATCGGACTGAAGAGGAGCTACTGTTCTTGTCAGTTTCCTAAGCAGAGTTGAACTAGATATGGTCCATGTGTGTAGGAAGCACAGTTCTTTTGTTCTGAGCAAGCTCACTGTTCGGACCCCATAGGAAACACAGTAGAGTAGAAGAGTGCTCCTTTCTCAAAAGCAGAGTGTGTTTCTTGTAAGGCGAGCTAGCGTTTGTTTCCCAGTCCTAAATGGAGTTGAATCACATGCAGTTTCTGGTCCTACGAGCAAGAGTTGTTTTCTGGTAAATAAAGTCAGTATTGTGCTCCCATTGCCATACACAGTACAAATAGCACTCGCGTCTGTTCCCAGGAATTACAGTGTATCGGACTGAAGAGGAGCTACTGTTCTTGTCAGTTTCCTAAGCAGAGTTGAACTAGATATGGCCCATGTGTCTAGGAAGCACAGTTCTTATGTTCTGAGCAAGCTCACTGTTCTGGTCCTATAGGAAACACAGTAGAGTAGATGACTGCTCTTTTATCTAAAGCAGAGTGTGTTTCTTGTAAGGCGAGCTAGCGTTTGTTTCCCAGTCCTAAATGGAGTTGAGTCACATGCAGTTTTTGCTCCTACGAGCAAGAGTTGTTTTCTGGTAAGGAAGTAACTGTTGTGCTCCCATTGCCATACACAGTGCAAATAGCACTCGCCTCTGTTCCCAGCCAGTACAGTGTATTTGACTGAAGAGGAGCTACTATTCTTCTCAGTTTCCTAAGCAGAGTTGAACAAGATATGGCCCGTGTGTCTAGGAAGCACAGTTCATTTGTTCTGAGCAACCTCACTGTTCTGGCCCTATAGGAAACACAGTAGAATAGAAGAGTGCTCTTTTCTATAAAGCAGAGTGTGTTTCTTGTAAGGCGAGCTAGAGTTTGTTTCCCAAGCCTAAATGGAGTTGAGTCACATGCAGTTTTTTGTCCTATGAGGAAGAGTTATTTTCTCGTAAGACAAGTCACTATTGTGCTCCAATTGCCATACACAGTGCAAATAGCACTCGAGTCTGTTCTCAGCAAGTACAGTGTATCGGACTGAAGAGGAGCTATTGTTCTTGTCAGTTTCCTAAGCAGAGTTGAACTAGATATGGCCCGTGTGTGTAGGAAGCATAGTTATTATGTTCTGAGCAAGCTCACTGTTCTGGCCCTATAGGAAACACTGTAGAGTAGAAGAGTGCTCTTTTCTCTAAAGCAGAGTGTTTTTCTTGTAAGGCTTGCTCGCGTTTGTTTCCCAGTCCTAAATGGAGTTGAGTCACATGCAGTTTTTGGTCCTACGAGAAAGAGTTGTTTTCTGGTAAGAAGAGTCACTATTGTGCTCCAAATGCCATACACAGTGCAAATAGCTCTCACGTCTTTTCCCAGCAAGTACAGTTTATTGGACTGAACAGGATCTATTGTTCTTGACAGTTTACTAAGCAGAGTTTAACTAGATATGGTCCATGTGTGTAGGAAGCACAGTTCTTTTGTTCTGAGAAGGCTCACTGTTTGGACCCCATAGGAAACACAGTAGAGTAGAAGAGTGCTCTTTTCTCAAAAGCAGAGTGTGTTTCTTGTAAGGCGAGCTAGCGTTTGTTTCCTAGTCCTAAATGGTGTTGAATCACATGCAGTTTGTTGCCCTACGAGCAAGAGTTGTTCTCTGGTAAGGAAAGTCACTACTGAGGTCTCATTGCCATACACAGTGCAAATAGCACTCGCGTCTGTTCCCAGCAAATACAGTGTATTGGACTGAAGAGGAGCTACTGTTCTTGTCAGTTTCCTAAGCAGAGTTGAACTACATATGGTCCTTGTGTGTAGGACGCACAGTTCTTTTGTTCTTAGCAAGGTCACCGTTTGGACCCCATAGGAAACACAGTAGAGTAGAAGAGTGCTCTTTTCTCAAAAGCAGAGTGTGTTTCTTGTAAGGCGAGCTAGCGTTTGTTTCCCAGTTCTAAATGGAGTTGAATCACATGCAGTTTCTGGTCCTACGAGCAAGAGTTGTTTTCTGGTAAGGAAAGTCACTATTGTGCTCCCATTGCCATACACAGTGCAAATAGCACTCACGTCTGTTATAAGCAAGTACAGTGTATCGGACTGAAGAGGAGCTACTGTTCTTGTCAGTTTCCTAAGCAGAGTTGAACTAGATATGGCCCGTGTGTGTAGGAAGCACAGTTATTATGTTCTGAGCAAGCTCACTGTTCTGGCCCTATAGGAAACACAGTAGAGTAGAAGAGTGCTCTTTTCTCTAAAGCACAGTGTGTTTCTTGTAAGGCGAGCACGCGTTTGTTTCCCAGTCCTAAATGGAGTTGAGTCACATGCAGTTTTTGGTCCTATGAGCAAGAGTTGTTTTCTGGTAAGAAGAGTCACTATTGTGCTCCAAATGCCATACACAGTGCAAATAGCTCTCGCGTCTGTTCCCAGCAAGTACAGTGTATTGGACTGAAGAGGAGCTACTGTTCTTCTCAGTTTCCTAAGCAGAGTTGAACTAGATATGGCCCGTGAGTGTAGGAAGCACACTTCATTTGTTCTGAGCAAGTTCACTGTTCTGGCCCTATAAGAAACACAGGAGAGTAAAAGAGTGCTCTTTTCTCAAAAGCAGAGTGTGTTTCTTGTAAGGCGAGCTAGTGTTTTTTTTCCCAGTCCTAAATGGAGTTGAATCATATGCAGTTTCTGGTCCTATGAGCAAGAGTTGTTTTCTGGTAAGGAAAGTCACTATTGTGTTCCCATTGCCATACACAGTGTAAAGAGCACTCGCGTCTGTTCCCAGCAAGTACAGGGTATTGGACTGAAGAGGAGCTACTGTTGTTGTCAGTTTCCTAAACAGAGTTGAACGAGATATGGCCTGTGTGTGTAGTAAGCTCAGTTCTTTTGTTCTGAGCAAGCTCACTGTTTTGACAACATAGGAAACACAGTAGAGTAGGGGAGTGCTCTTTTCTCAAAAGCAGGGTGTGTTTCTTGTAAGGCGAGCTAGTGTTTGTTTCCCAGTCCTAAATGGAGTTGAATCACATGCAGTTTCTGGTCCTACGAGCAAGAGTTGTTTTCTGGTAAGGAAAGTCACTATTGCGCTCCCATTGCCATACACAGTGCAAATAGCACTCGTGTCTGTTCCCAGCAAGTACAGTGTATTGGACTGAATAGGATCTTCCGTTCTTGTCAGTTTCCTAAGCAGTGTTGAACTAGATATGGTCCGTGTGTAGGAAGCAATGTTTTCTGTTCTGAGCAAGTTCACTGTTTGGACCCCATAGGAAACACAGTAGAGTAGAAGAGTGCTCTTTTCTCAAATGCAGAATGTGTTTCTTGTAAGGCGAGCTAGTGTTTGTTTCCCAGTCCTAAATTGAGTTGAATCACATGCAGTTTTGGGTCCTACGAGCAAGAGTTGTTTTCTGGTAAGAAGAGTCACTATTGCACTGCCATTGCCATACAAAAGACAGTTAGCACTGGCGTCTGTTCCCAGCAAGTACAGTGTATTGGACTGAAGAGGATCTACTGTTCTTGTCAGTTTCCTAAGCAGAGTTGAACTAGATATGGCCCGTGTGTGTAGGAAGCACAGTTCTTTTGTTCTGAGCAAGCTCACTATTCGGATCCCATAGGAGACTCAGTAGAGTAGAAGAGTACTCTTTTCTCAAAAGCAGAGTGTGTTTCATGTACGGCGAGCTAGCATTTGTTTCCCAGTCCTAAATGGAGTTGAATCACATGCAGTTTCTGGTCCTACGAGCAAGAGTTGTTTTCTGGTAAGAAGAGTCCCTATTGCGCTCCCATTGTCATACACAGAGCAAATAGTCCTGGCGTCTGTTCCTAGCATGTACAGTGAATTGGACTGAAGAGGAGCTACTGTTCTTGTCAGTTTCCTAAGCAGAGTTGAACTAGATATGGCCCGTGTGTGCAGGAAGCACAGTTCTTTTATTCTGAGCAAGCTCACTGTTCCCACCCATAGGAAACACAGTAGAGTAGAAGAGTGCTGTTTTCTCAAAAGCAGAGTGTGTTTCTTGTAATGCGACCTAGCGTTTGTTTCCCAGTCCTAAATGGAGTTGAATCTCATGAATTTTCTGGTCCTATGAGCAAGAGTTGTTTTCTGGTAAGAAGAGTCACTATTGCGCTCCCATTGCCATACACAGTGCAAATAGCACTCGTGTCTGTTCCCAGCAAGTACAGTGTATTGGACTGAATAGGATCTTCCGTTCTTGTCAGTTTCCTAAGCATTGTTGAACTAGATATGGTCCGTGTGTAGGAAGCAATGTTTTCTGTTCTGAGCAAGTTCACTGTTTGGACCCCATAGGAAACACAGTAGAGTAGAAGAGTGCTCTTTTCTCAAATGCAGAATGTGTTTCTTGTAAGGCGAGCTAGTGTTTGTTTCCCAGTCCTAAATTGAGTTGAATCACATGCAGTTTTGGGTCCTACGAGCAAGAGTTGTTTTCTGGTAAGAAGAGTCACTATTGCACTGCCATTGCCATACAAAAGACAGTTAGCACTGGCGTCTGTTCCCAGCAAGTACAGTGTATTGGACTGAAGAGGATCTACTGTTCTTGTCAGTTTCCTAAGCAGAGTTGAACTAGATATGGCCCGTGTGTGTAGGAAGCACAGTTCTTTTGTTCTGAGCAAGCTCACTATTCGGATCCCATAGGAGACTCAGTAGAGTAGAAGAGTACTCTTTTCTCAAAAGCAGAGTGTGTTTCATGTACGGCGAGCTAGCATTTGTTTCCCAGTCCTAAATGGAGTTGAATCACATGCAGTTTCTGGTCCTACGAGCAAGAGTTGTTTTCTGGTAAGAAGAGTCCCTATTGCGCTCCCATTGTCATACACAGAGCAAATAGTCCTGGCGTCTGTTCCTAGCATGTACAGTGAATTGGACTGAAGAGGAGCTACTGTTCTTGTCAATTTCCTAAGCAGAGTTGAACTAGATATGGCCCGTGTGTGCAGGAAGCACAGTTCTTTTATTCTGAGCAAGCTCACTGTTCCCACCCATAGGAAACACAGTAGAGTAGAAGAGTGCTGTTTTCTCAAAAGCAGAGTGTGTTTCTTGTAATGCGACCTAGCGTTTGTTTCCCAGTCCTAAATGGAGTTGAATCTCATGAATTTTCTGGTCCTATGAGCAAGAGTTGTTTTCTGGTAAGAAGAGTCACTATTGTGCTCCCATTGCCATACACAGTGCAAATAGCACTCGCGTCTGTTTCCAGCAAGTACAGTGTATCGGACTGAAGAGTAGCTACTGTTGTTGTCAGTTTCCTAAACAGAGTTGAAGGAGATATGGCCCGTGTGTGTAGGAAGCTCAGTTCTTTTGTTCTGAGCAAGCTCACTGTTTTGACCACATAGGAAACACAGTAGAGTAGAAGAGTGCTCTTTTCTCAAAAGCAGAGTGTCTTTCTTGTAAGGCGAGCTAGTGTTTGTTTCCCAGTCCTAAATGAAGCTGAATCACATGCAGTTTCTGGTCCTACGAGCAAGAGTTATTTTCTGGTAAGGAAAGTCACTATTGCGCTCCCTTTGCCATACACAGTGCAAATAGCACTCGCGTCTATTCCCAGCAATTACAGTGTATCGGACTGAAGAGGAGCTACTGTTCTTGTCAGTTTCATAAGCAGAGTTGAACTAGATATGGTCCGTGTGTAGGAAGCACAGTTTTCTGTTCTGAGCAAGCTCACTGTTTGGACCCCATAGGAAACACAGTAGAGTAGATGAGTGCTCTTTTCTCAAAAGCAGAGTGTTTTTCTTGTAAGGCGAGCTAGCATTTGTTTCCCAGTCCTAAATGGAGTTGAATCCCATGCAGTTTCTGTTCCTATGAGCAAGAGTTGTTTTCTGGTAAGGAAAGTCACTACGGCGCTCCCATTGCCATACACAGTGCAAATAGCCCTCGCGTGTGTTTCCAGCTAGTACAGTGTACCGGACTGAAGAGGAGCTACTGTTTTTGTCAGTTTCCTAAGCAGAGTTGAACTAGATATGGCCCGTGTGTGTAGGAAGCACAGTTTTTTTTTTCTGAGCAAGCTCACTGTTCTGGCCCTATAGGAAACACTTTAGAGTATAAGAGGGCTCTTTTCTCAAAAGCAGAGTGTGTTTCTTGTAATGCGAGCTAGCGTTTGTTTCCCAGTCCTAAATGGAGTTGAATCTCATGCAGTTTCTGGTCCTACGAGCAAGAGTTGTTTTATGGTAAGAATAGTCACTATTGCGCTGCCATTGCCATACACAGGGCAAATAGTACTGGCGTCTGTTCCCAGCATGTACAGTGTATTGGACTGAAGAGGATCTACTGTTCTTGTCAGTTTCCTAAGCAGAATTGAATAGATATGGCCCCTGTGTGCAGGAAGCACAGTTCTTTTGTTCTGAGGAAGCTCACTCATCTGGCCCTATAGGAAACACAGTATAGTAGAAGAATGCTCTTTTGTCAAAAGCAAAGAGTTTTTCATGTAAGGCGAGCTAGCATTTCTTTCCCAGTCCTAAATGGAGTTGAGACACATGCAGTTTTTGGTCCTACGAGCAAGAGTTTTTTTCTGGTAAGAAGAGTCACTATTGCACTCTCATTGCCATACACAGTGCAAATAGCACTTGCATCTGTTCCCAGCAAGTACAGTGTATTGGACTGAAGAGGATCTACTGTTCTTGTCAGTTTTTTAAGCAGAGTTGAACTAGATATGGCCCCTGTGTGTAGGAAGCACAGTTCTTTTGTTCTGAGCAAGCTCACTGTTCAGACCCCATAGGAAACTCAGTAGATTAGAAGAGTGCTCTTTTCTCAAAAGCAGAGTGTGTTTCATGTAAGGCGAGCTAGCATTTGTTTCCCAGTCCTAAATGGAGTTGAATCACATGCAGTTTCTGTTCCTGCGAACAAGAGTTGTTTTCTGGTAAGAAGAGTCACTATTGCGCTCCCATTGTCATACAGGGCAAATAGCACTCGCGTCTCTTCCCAGCAAGTACAGTGTATTGGACTGAAGAGGTTCTACTATTCTTCTCAGTTTCCTAAGCAGAGTTGAACTAGATATGACCGTGTGTGTAGGAAGCACAGTTCTTTTGTTCTGAGCAAGCTCACTGTTTTGGTCCTATAGGAAACACAGTAGAGTAGAAGAGTGCTCTTTTCTCTAAAGCAGAGTGTGTTTCTTGTAAGGCGAGCTCGCGTTTGTTTCCCAGTCCTAAATGGAGCTGCGTAACATGCAGTTTTTGGTCCTACGAGCAAGAGTTGTTTTCTGGTAAGAAGAGTCACTATTGCGCTCTACTTGCCATAGACAGTGCAAATAGCACTCGTGTCTGTTCCCCGCAAGTACAGTGTATTGTGCTGAATAGGAGCTACTGTTCTTGTCAGTTTCCTAAGCAGAGTTGAACTAGATATGGTCCGTGTGTGTAGGAAGCACAGTTCTTTTGTTCTCAGCAAGCTCACTGTTCTGGCCCGATAGGAAACACTGTAGAGTAGAAGAGTGCTCTTTTCTCAAAAGCAGAGTGTGTTTCTTGTAAAACGAGCTATCGTTTGTTTCCCAGTCCTAAATGGAGTTGAATCACATGCAGTTTCTGGTCCTATGAGCAAGAGTTGTTTTCTGGTAAGAAGAGTCACTATTGTGCTCCCATTGTCATACACAGGGCAAATAGTGCTGGCGTCTGTTCCCAGCATGTACAGTGTATTGCACTGAAGAGGATCTACTATTCTTGTCAATTTCCTAAGCAGAATTGAACTAGATATGACCGTATGTGTAGGAAGCACAGTTCTTTTGTTCTGAGCAAGCTCACTGTTTTGGTCTTAATGGAAACACAATTGAGTAGAAGAGTGCTCTTTTCAATAAAGCAGAGTGTGTTTTTGTAAGGCGAACTCGCGTTTGTTTCCCAGTCCTAAATGGAGTTGAGTCACATGCAGTTTTTGTCCTACGAGTAAGAGTTGTTTTCTGGTAAGACGAGTCACTATTGTGCTCCAATTGCCATACACAGTGCAAATAGCACTCGCGTCTGTTCCCAGCAAGTACAGTGTATTGGACTGAAGAGGAGCTACTGTTCTTGTCAGGTTCCTAAGCAGAGTTGAACTAGATATGGTCCGTGTGTGTAGGAAGCACAGTTCTTTTGTTCTGAGCAAGCTCACTGTTTGGACCCCATAGGAAACACTGTAGAGTAGAAGAGTGCTCTCTTATCAAAAGCAGAGTGTGTTTCTTGTAAGGAGAGCTAGCATTTGTTTCCCAGTCTTAACTGGAGTTGAATCCCATGCAGTTTCTGGTCCTAGGAACAAGAGTTGTTTTCTGGTAAGAAGAGTCACTATTGCGCTCCCATTGTCATACACAGGGCATATAGCACTCGCATCTGTTCCCAGCAAGTACAGTGTTTTGGACTGAAGAGGATCTACTATTCTTGTCCGTTTCCTAAGCAGAATTGAACTAGATATGACCGTGTGTTTAGGAAGCACAGTTCTTTTGTTCTGAGCAAGCTCACTCTTTTGGCCCTATAGGAAACACAGTAGAGTAGAAGAGTGCTCTTTACTCAAAATCAGAGTGTGTTTCTTGTAAGGCGAGCTCGCGTTTGTTTCCCAGTCCTAAATGGAGTTGAGTCACATGCAGTTTTTGCTCCTACGAGCAAGAGTTGTTTTCTGGTAAGGAAGTAACTGTTGTGCTCCCATTGCCATACACAGTGCAAATAGCACTCGCGTCTGTTCCCAGCAAGTACAGTGTATCAGACTGAAGAGGAGCTACTGTTCTTGTCAGTTTCCTAAGCAGAGTTGAACTAGATATTGTCTGTGTGTAGGAAGCACAGTTTTTTGTTCTGAGCAAGCTCACTGTTTGGACCCCATAGGAAACACAGTAAAGTAGAAGAGTGCTCTTTTCTCAAAAGCAGAGTGTGTTTCTAGTAAGGTGAGCTAGTGTTTGTTTCCCAGTACTAAAAGTAGTTGAATCACATGCAGTTTCGGGTCCTAACAGCAAGAGTTGTTTTCTGGAAAGAAGAGTCACTATTGCGCTGCCATTGCCATACACAGGACAAATAGCACTGTTGTCTGTTCCCAGCAAGTACAGTGTATTGGACTGAAGAGGATCTACTCTTCTTGTCAGGTTTATAAGCAGAATTGAAATAGATATGGCCATGTGTGTAGGAAGCACATTTTTTTTGTTCTGAGCAAGCTCACTGTTCAGACCCCATAGGAAACACAGTAGAGTAGAAGAGTGCTCTTTTCTCTAAAGCAGATTGTGTTTATTGTAAGGCGAGATAGCATTTATTTCCCAGTCCTAAATGGAGTTGAATCACATACAGTTTCTGGTCCTACAAGCAAGAGTTGTTTTGTGGTAAGGAAAGTCACTATTGTGCTCCCATTGCCATACACAGTGCAAATACCACTCACGTCTGTTCCCAGCAAGTACAGTGTATTGGACTGAGAGGAGCTACTGTTCTTGTCAGTTTCCTAAGTAGAGTTGAACTAGATATGGCCCGTGTGTGTAGGAAGCACAGTTCTTTTGTTCTGAGCAATCTCACTGTTCTGGCCCTATAGGAAACACAGTAGAGTAGAAGAGTGCTCTTTTCTCAAAAGCAGAGTGTGTTTCTTGTAAGGCCAGCTAGCGTTTGTTTCCCAGTCCTAAATGGAGTTGAATCACATGCAGTTTCCTATCCTACGAGCAAGAGTTGTTTTCTGGTAAGGAAGTCACTATTGTGCTCCCATTGCCATACACAGTGCAAATAGCACTCGCGTCTGTTCCCAGCAAGTACAGTGTATGGGACTGAAGAGGAGCTACTGTTCTTGTCAGTTTCCTAAGCAGAGTTGAATGAGATATGGCCCGTGTGTGTACGAAGCACAGTTCTTTTGTTCTGAGTAAGCTCACTGTTTGGACCCCATTGTAAACACAGTAAAGTAGAAGAGTGCTCTTTTCTCAAAAGCAGAGTGTGTTTCTTGTAAGGCGAGCTAGCATTTGTTTCCCAGTCCTAAATGGAGTTGAATCACATGCAGTTTCTGGTCCTACGAGCAAGAGTTGTTTTCTGGTAAGAAGAGTCACTATTGTGCTCCAATTGTCATACACAGGGCAAATAGCACTGGCGTCTGTTCCCAGTATGTACAGTGTATTGGACTGAAGAGGAGCTACTGTTCTTGTCAGTTTCCTAAGCAGAGTTGAACGAGATATGGCCCGTGTGTGTAGGAAGAACAGTTCTCTTGTTCTGAGCAAGCTCACTGTTCTGGCCCTATAGGAAACACAGTAGAGTAGAAGAGTGCTGTTTTCTCAAAAGCAGAGTGTGTTTTATGTAAGGCGAGCTAGCAGTTGTTTCCCAGTCCTAAATGGAGTTGAATCACATGCAGTTTCTGGTCCTACGAGCAAGAGTTGTTTTCTGATAAGGAAAGTCACTATTGCGCTTCCATTGCCATACATAGTGCAAATAGCACTCGGTCCGTTCCCAGCAAGTACAGTGCATCGGACTGAAGAGGAGCTACTGTTCTTGTCAGTTTCCTAAGCAGAGTTGAACTAGATATGGCCCGTGTGAAGGAATCGCAGTTCTTTTGTTCTGATCAAGCACACTGTTCTGGCCCTATAGGAAACACAGTAGAGTATAAGAGTGCTCTTTTCTCAAAAGCAGAGTGTTTTTCTTGTAAGGAGAGCTAGCGTTTGTTTCCCAGTCCTAAATGGAGTTGAATCACATGCAGTATCTGGTCCTAGGAACAAGAGTTGTTTTCTGGTAAGAAGAGTCACTATTGCGCTCCCATTGTCATACACAGGGCAAATAGTACTGGCGTCTGTTCCCAGCATGTACAGTGGATTGGACTGAAGAGGATCTACTGTTCTTGTCAATTTCCTAAGCAGAATTGAATAGATATGGCCCCTGTGTGCAGGAAGCACAGTTCTTTTGTTCTGAGGAAGCTCACTCTTCAGGCCCTATAGGAAACACAGTAGAGTAGAAGAGTGCTCTTTTCTCAAAAGCAGAGTGTGTTTCATGTAAGGCAGCTAGCATTTGTTTCCCAGACCTAAATGGAGTTGAATCACATGCAGTTTCTGGTCCTACGAGCAAGAGTTGTTTTCTGGTAAGGAAAGTCACTATGGTGCCCCCATTGCCATACACAGTGCAAATAGCACTCACGTGTGTTCCCAGCTATTACAGTGTATCGGACTGAAGAGGAGCTACTGTTTTTGTCAGTTCCCTAAGCAGAGTTGAACTAGATATGGCCCGTGTGTGTAGGAAGCGCAGTTTTTTTTTTCTGAGCAAGGTCACTGTTCTGGCCCTAGAGGAAACACTTTAGAGTAGAAGAGGGCTCTTTTCTCAAAAGCAGGGTGTGTTTCTTGTAAGGCGAGCTAGTGTTTGTATCCCAGTCCTAAATGGAGTTGAATCACATGCAGTTTCTGGTCCTACAAGCAAGAGTTGTTTTCTGGTAAGGAAAGTCACTATTGCGCTCCCATTGCCATACACAGTGCAAATAGCACTCGCGTCTCTTCCCAGCAATTACAGTTTATCAGACTGAAGAGGAGCTACTGTTCTTGTCAGTTTCCTAAGCAGAGTTGAACTAGATATGGTCCGTGTGTAAGAAGCAAAGTTTTCTGTTCTGAGCAAGCTCACTGTTTGGACCCCATAAGAAACACAGTAGAGTAGAAGAGTGCTCTTTTCTCAAATGCAGAATGTGTTTCTTGAAAGGCGAGCTAGGGTTTGTTTCCCAGTCCTAAATGGAGTTGAATCACATGCAGTTTTGGGTCCTACGAGCAAGAGTTGTTTTCTGGGAAGAAGAGTCACTATTGCACTGCCATTGCCATACAAAAGACAATTAGCACTGGCGTCTGTTCCTAGCAAGTACAGTGTATTGGACTAAAGAGGATCTACTGTTCTTGTCAGGTTTATAAGCAGAATTGAACTAGATATGCCCGTGTGTGTAGGAAGCACAGTTTTTTTGTTCTGAGCAAGCTCACAGTTCAGACCACATAGGAAACACAGTAGAGTAGAGGAGTGCTCTTTTCTCTAAAGCAGATAGTGTTTCTTGTAAGGCGAGCTAGCATTTGTTTCCCAGTCCTAAATGGAGTTGAATCACATGCAGTTTCTGGTCCTAGGAGCAAGAGTTGTTTTATGGTATGAATAGTCAATATTGCGCTGCCATTGCCATACACAGGACAAATAGCACTGGCGTCTTTCCCACCAAGTACAGTGTATTGGACTGAAGAGGATCTACTGTTCTTGTCAGGTTCCTAATCAGAATTGAACTAGATATGGCCGTGTGTGTAGGAAGCACAGTTCTTTTGTTCTGAGCAAGCTCACTGTTCTGGCCCTACAGGAAACACAGTAGAGTAGAAGAGTGCTCTTTTCTCAAAAGCAGAGGTTGTTTCTTGGAAGGCGAGCTAGCATTTGTTTCCCAGTCCTAAATGGAGTTGAATCCCATGCAGTTTCTGGTCCTACGAGCAAGAGTTGTGTTCTGGTAAGAAGAGTCACTATTGTGCTGCCATTGGTTTACACAGGGCAAATAGCACTGGCGTATGTTCCCAGCATGTACAGTATATTGGACTGAAGAGGATCTACTGTTCTTGTCAGGTTCCTAAGCAGAATTGAACTAGATATGGCCGTGTGTGTAGGAAGCACAGTCTTTTGTTCTGAGCATGCTCACTGTTCTGGCCCAATAGGAAACACAGTAGAGTAGAAGAGTGCTCTTTTCTCAAAAGCAGAGTGTGTTTCTTGTAAGGCGAGCTAGTGTTTGTTTCCCAGTCCTAAATGCAGTTGAATCACATGCAGTTTCTGGTCCTATGAGCAAGAGTTGTTTTCTGGTAAGGAAAGTCACTATTGTGTTCCCATTGCCATACAAAGTGCAAAGAGCACTCGCGTCTGTTCCCAGCAAGTACAGTGTATCGGACTGAAGAGGAGCTACTGTTCTTGTCAGTTTCCTAAGCAGAGTTGAACGAGATATGGCCCGTGTGTGTAGGAAGAACAGTTCTCTTGTTCTGAGCAAGCTCACTGTTCTGGCCCTATAGGAAACACAGTAGAGTAGAAGAGTGCTGTTTTCTCAAAAGCAGAGTGTGTTTTATGTAAGGCGAGCTAGCAGTTGTTTCCCAGTCCTAAATGGAGTTGAATCACATGCAGTTTCTGGTCCTACGAGCAAGAGTTGTTTTCTGATAAGGAAAGTCACTATTGCGCTCCCATTGCCATACATAGTGCAAATAGCACTCGGTCCGTTCCCAGCAAGTACAGTGCATCGGACTGAAGAGGAGCTACTGTTCTTGTCAGTTTCCTAAGCAGAGTTGAACTAGATATGGCCCGTGTGAAGGAATCGCAGTTCTTTTGTTCTGATCAAGCACACTGTTCTGGCCCTATAGGAAACACAGTAGAGTATAAGAGTGCTCTTTTCTCAAAAGCAGAGTGTTTTTCTTGTAAGGAGAGCTAGCGTTTGTTTCCCAGTCCTAAATGGAGTTGAATCACATGCAGTTTCTGGTCCTAGGAACAAGAGTTGTTTTCTGGTAAGAAGAGTCACTATTGCGCTCCCATTGTCATACACAGGGCAAATAGTACTGGCGTCTGTTCCCAGCATGTACAGTGGATTGGACTGAAGAGGATCTACTGTTCTTGTCAATTTCCTAAGCAGAATTGAATAGATATGGCCCCTGTGTGCAGGAAGCACAGTTCTTTTGTTCTGAGGAAGCTCACTCTTCAGGCCCTATAGGAAACACAGTAGAGTAGAAGAGTGCTCTTTTCTCAAAAGCAGAGTGTGTTTCATGTAAGGCAGCTAGCATTTGTTTCCCAGACCTAAATGGAGTTGAATCACATGCAGTTTCTGGTCCTACGAGCAAGAGTTGTTTTCTGGTAAGGAAAGTCACTATGGTGCTCCCATTGCCATACACAGTGCAAATAGCACTCACGTGTTTTCCCAGCTATTACAGTGTATCGGACTGAAGAGGAGCTACTGTTTTTGTCAGTTCCCTAAGCAGAGTTGAACTAGATATGGCCCGTGTGTGTAGGAAGCGCAGTTTTTTTTTTCTGAGCAAGGTCACTGTTCTGGCCATAGAGGAAACACTTTAGAGTAGAAGAGGGCTCTTTTCTCAAAAGCAGGGTGTGTTTCTTGTAAGGCGAGCTAGTGTTTGTTTCCCAGTCCTAAATGGAGTTGAATCATATGCAGTTTCTGGTCCTACAAGCAAGAGTTGTTTTCTGGTAAGGAAAGTCACTATTGCGCTCCCATTGCCATACACAGTGCAAATAGCACTCGCGTCTCTTCCCAGCAATTACAGTGTATCAGACTGAAGAGGAGCTACTGTTCTTGTCAGTTTCCTAAGCAGAGTTGAACTAGATATGGTCCGTGTGTAATAGCAAAGTTTTCTGTTCTGAGCAAGCTCACTGTTTGGACCCCATAGGAAACACAGTAGAGTAGAAGAGTGCTCTTTTCTCAAATGCAGAATGTGTTTCTTGAAAGGCGAGCTAGTGTTTGTTTCCCAGTCCTAAATGGAGTTGAATCACATGCAGTTTTGGGTCCTACGAGCAAGAGTTGTTTTCTGGGAAGAAGAGTCACTATTGCACTGCCATTGCCATACAAAAGACAATTAGCACTGGCGTCTGTTCCTAGCAAGTACAGTGTATTGGACTAAAGAGGATCTACTGTTCTTGTCAGGTTTATAAGCAGAATTGAACTAGATATGGCCGTGTGTGTAGGAAGCACAGTTTTTTTGTTCTGAGCAAGCTCACAGTTCGGACCACATAGGAAACACAGTAGAGTAGAGGAGTGCTCTTTTCTCTAAAGCAGATAGTGTTTCTTGTAAGGCGAGCTAGCATTTGTTTCCCAGTCCTAAATGGAGTTGAATCACATGCAGTTTCTGGTCCTAGGAGCAAGAGTTGTTTTATGGTACGAATAGTCACTATAGCGCTGCCATTGCCATACACAGGACAAATAGCACTGGCGTCTTTCCCACCAAGTACAGTGTATTGGACTGAAGAGGATCTACTGTTCTTGTCAGGTTCCTAATCAGAATTGAACTAGATATGGCCGTGTGTGTAGGAAGCACAGTTCTTTTGTTCTGAGCAAGCTCACTGTTCTGGCCCTACAGGAAACACAGTAGAGTAGAAGAGTGCTCTTTTCTCAAAAGCAGAGGGTGTTTCTTGGAAGGCGAGCTAGCATTTGTTTCCCAGTCCTAAATGGAGTTGAATCCCATGCAGTTTCTGGTCCTACGAGCAAGAGTTGTGTTCTGGTAAGAAGAGTCACTATTGTGCTGCCATTGCCATACACAGGATAAATAGCACTGTTGTCTGTTCCCAGCAAGTACACTGTATTGGACTGAAGAGGATCTACTCTTCATGTCAGGTTCCTAAGCAGAATTGAACTACATATGGCCGTGTTTGTAGGAAGCACAGTTCTTTTGTTCTGAGCAAGCTAACTGTTCTGGACCTATAGAAAACACAGTAGAGTAGAAGAGTGCTCTTTTCTCAAAAGCAGAGTGTGTTTCTTGTAAGGCGAGCTAGTGTTTTTTTTCCCAGTCCAAAATGGAGTTGAATCACATGCAGTTTCTGGTCCTATGAGCAAGAGTTGTTTTCTGGTAAGGAAAGTCACTATTGTGTTCCCTTTGCCATACACAGTGCAAAGAGCACTCGCGTCTGTTCAAAGCAAGTACAATGTATCGGACTGAAGAGGAGCTACTCTTCTTGTCAGTTTCCTAAGCAGAGTTGAACGAGATATGGCGCGTGTGTGTAGGAAGAACAGTTCTCTTGTTCTGAGCAAGCTCACTGTTCTGGCCCTATAAGAAACACAGTAGAGTACAAGAGTGCTCTTTTCTCTAAAGCAGAGTGTGTTTCATGTAAGGCGAGCTAGCATTTGTTTCCCAGTCCTAAATGGAGTTGAATCACATGCAGTTTCTGGTCCCACGAGCAAGAGTTGTTTTCTGGTAAGAAAAGTCACTATTGCGCTCCCATTGCCATACACAGTGCAAATAGCACTCGCGTGTGTTCCCAGCTAGTACAGGGTATCGTACTGAAGAGGAGTTACTGTTTTTGTCAGTTTCCTAAGCAGAGTTGAACTAGATATGACCCGTGTGTGTAGGAAGCACAGTTTTTTTTCTGAGCAAGATCACTGTTCTGGCCCTATAGGAAACACTTTAGAGAATAAGAGGGCTCTTTTCTCAAAAGCAGAGTGTGTTTCTTGTAATGCGAGCTAGTGTTTGTTTCCCAGTCCTAAATGGAGTTGAATCACATGCAGTTTCTGGTCCTACGAGCAAGAGTTGTTTTCTGGTAAGGAAAGTCACTATTGCGCTCCCATTGCCATACACAGTGCAAATAGCACTCGCGTCTCTTTCCAGCAATTACAGTGTATCAGACTGAAGAGGAGCTATTGTTCTTGTCAGTTTCATAAGCAGAGTTGAACTAGATATGGTCTTTGTGTAGGAAGCACAGTTTTCTGTTCTGAGCAAGCTCACTGTTTGGACCCCATAGGAAACACAGTAGAGTAGATGAGTGCTCTTTTCTCAAAAGCAGAGTGTGTTTCTTGTAAGGCGAGCTAGCATTTGTTTCCCATTCCTAAATGGAGTTGAATCCCATGCAGTTTCTGTTCCTGCGAGCAAGAGTTGTTTTCTTTTAAGGAAAGTCACTATGGCGCTCCCATTGCCATACAAAGTGCAAATAGCACTCACGTGTGTTCTCAGCTAGTACAGTGTACCGGACTGAAGAGGAGCTACTGTTTTTGTCAGTTTCCTAAGCAGAGTTGAACTAGATATGGCCCCTGTGTGTAGGAAGCACAGTTTTTTTTTTTTCTGAGCAAGCTCACTGTTCTGGCCCTATAGGAAACACTTTAGAGTATAAGAGGGCTCTTTTTTCAAAAGCAGAGTGTGTTTCTTGTAATGCGAGCTAGCGTTTGTTTCCCAGTCCTAAATGGAGTTGAATCTCATGCAGTTACTGGTCCTACTAGCAAGAGTTGTTTTCTGGTAAGAAGAGTCACTATTGTGCTCCCATTGCCATGCACAGAGCAAATAGCACTCGCCTCTGTTCCCAGCAAGTACAGTGTATCGGACTGAAGAGTAGCTACTGTTGTTGTCAGTTTCCTAAGCAGAGTCGAACGACATATGGCTCGTGTGTGTAGGAAGCTCAGTTCTTTTGTTCTGAGCAAGCTCACTGTTTTGACCACATAGGAAACACAGTAGAGTAGAAGAGTGCTCTTTTCTCAAAAGCAGGGTGTGTTTCTTGTAAGGCGAGCTAGTGTTTGTTTCCCAGTCCTAAATGGAGTTGAATCACATGCAGTTTCTGGTCCTACGAGCAAAAGTTGTTTTCTGGTAAGGAAAGTCACTATTGCGCTCCCATTGCCATACACAGTGCAAATAGCACTCGCGTCTGTTCCCATCAATTACAGTGTATCGGACTGAAGAGGAGCTACTGTTCTTGTAGGTTTCCTAAGCAGAGTTGAACTAGATATGGTCCGTGTGTAGGAAGCACAGTTTTCTGTTCTGAGCAAGCTCACTGTTTGGACCCCGTAGGGAACACAATAGAGTAGAAGAGTGCTCTTTTCTCAAAAGAAGAGTGTGTTTCTTGTAAGGCGAGCTAGCATTTGTTTCCCAGTCCTAAATGGAGTTGAATCACATGCAGTTTCTGGTCCTACGAGCAAGAGTTGTTTTATGGTAAGAAGAGTCACTATTGCGCTCCCATTGCCATACACAGGACAAATAGCACTGGCGTCTGTTCCCAGCAAGTACAGTGTATTGGACTGAAGGGGATCTACTGTTCTTGTCAGGTTCCTAAACAGAATTGAACTAGATATGGCCGTGTGTGTAGGAAGCACAGTTCTTTTGTTCTGAGCAAGCTCACTGTTCTGGCCCTACAGGAAACACAGTAGAGTAGAAGAGTGCTCTTTTCTCAAAAGCAGAGTGTATTTCCTGTAAGGCGAGCTAGCATTTGTATCCCAGTCCTAAATGGAGTTGAATCACATGCAGTTTCTGGTCCTAGGAACAAGAGTTGTTTTCTGGTAAGAAGAGTAACTATTGTGCTCCCATTGTCATACACAGGGCAAATAGTACTGGCGTCTGTTCCCAGCATGTACAGTGCATTGGGCTGAAGAGGATCTACTGTTCTTGTCAGTTTCCTAAGCAGAATTGAATAGATATGGCCCCTGTGTGCATTAAGCACAGTTCTTTTGTTCTGAGGAAGCTCACTCATCTGGCCCTATAGGAAACACAGTATAGTAGAAGAATGCTCTTATGTCAAAAGCACAGAGTTTTTCTTGTAAGGCGAGCTAGCATTTCTTTCCCAGTCCTAAATGGAGTTGAGACACATGAATTTTTTCGTCCTACGAGCAAGAGTTTGTTTCTGTTAAGAAGAGTCACTATTGCACTCTCATTGCCATACACAGTGCAAATAGCACTTGCATCTGTTCCCAGCAAGTACAGTGTATTGGACTGAAGAGGATCTACTGTTCTTGTCAGTTTTTTAAGCAGAGTTGAACTAGATATGGCCCATGTGTGTTGGAAGCACAGTTCTTTTGTTCTGAGCAAGCTCACTGTTCGGAACCCATAGGAAACTCAGTAGGGTAGAAGAGTGCTCTTTTCTCAAAAGCAGAGTGTGTTTCATGTAAGGCGAGCTAGCATTTGTTTCCCAGTCCTAAATGGAGTTGAATCACATGCAGTATCTGGTCCTACGAGCAAGATTTGTTTTCTGGTAAGAAGAGTCACTATTGCGCTCCCATTGTCATACACAGGGCAAATAGCACTCGCGTCTGTTCCCAGCAAGTACAGTGTATTGGACTGAAGAGGATCTACTATTCTTGTCAGTTTCCTAAGCAGAATTGAACTACATATGACCGTGTGTGTAGGAAGCACAGTTCTTTTGTTCTGAGCAAGCTCACTGTTCTGGCCCTATAGGAAACACAGTAGAGTAGAAGAGTGCTCTTTTCTCTAAAGCAGAGTGTGTTTCTTGCAAGGCGAGCTTGCGTTTGTTTCCCAGTCCTAAATGGAGTTGAGTCACATGCAGTTTTTGGTCCTAGGAGCAAGAGTTGTTTTCTGGTAAGAAGAGTCACTATTTCGCTCCAATTGCCATACACAGTGCAAATATCACTCGCGTCTGTTCCCAGCAAGTACAGTGTATTGGACTGAATAGGAGCTACTGTTCTTGTCAGTTTCCAAAGCATAGTTGAACTAGATATGGTCCGTTTGTGTAGGAAGGACAGTTCTTTTGTTCTCAGCAAGCACACTGTTCTGGCCCTATAGGAAACACAGTAGAGTAGAACAGTGCTCTTTTCTCAAAAGTAGAGTGTGTTTCTTGTAAGGCGAGCTAGGGTTTGTGTCCCAGTCCTAAATGGAGTTGAATCACATGCAGTTTCTGGTCCTACGAGCAAGAGTTGTTTTATGGTAAGAATAGTCACTATTGCGCTGCCATTGCCATACACAGGACAAATAGCCCTGGCATCTGTTCCCAGCAAGTACAGTGTATCGGACTGAGGAGGAGCTACTGTTCTTGTCAGTTTCCTAAGCAGAGTTGAACTAGATATTGTCCTTGTGTAGGAAGCACAGTTTTTTGTTCTGAGCAAGCTCACTGTTTGGACCCCATAGGAAACACAGTAAAGTAGAAGAGTGCTCTTTTCTCAAAAGCAGAGTGTGTTTCTTGTAAGGCCAGCTAGTGTTTGTTTCGCAGTCCTAAATGGAGTTGAATCGCATGCAGTTTCTGGTCCTACGAGCAAGAGTTGTTTTCTGGTAAGAAGAGTCCCTATTGTGCTCCCATTGTCATACACAGAGCAAATAGTCCTGGCGTCTGTTCCTAGCATGTACAGTGAATTGGACTGAAGAGGAGCTACTGTTCTTTTCAGTTTCCTACGCAGAGTTGAACTAGATATGGCCCGTGTGTGTAGGAAGCACAGTTCTTTTGTTCTGAGCAAGCTCACTGTTCGGACCCATAGGAAACACAGTAGAGTAGAAGAGTGCTCTTTTCTCAAAAGCAGAGTGTGTTTCATGTAAGGCGAGCTAGCATTTGTTTCCCAGTCCTAAATGGAGTTGAATCACATGCAGTTTCTGGTCCCACGAGCAAGAGTTGTTTTCTGTTAAGAAAAGTCACTATTGTGCTCCCATTGCCATACACAGTGCAAATAGCACTCGCGTATGTTCCCAGCTAGTACAGGGTATCGTACTGAAGAGGAGTTACTGTTTTTGTCAGTTTCCTAAGCAGAGTTGAACTAGATATGACCCGTGTGTGTAGGAAGCACAGTTTTTTTTTCTGAGCAAGATCACTGTTCTGGCCCTATAGGAAACACTTTAGAGAATAAGAGGGCTCTTTTCTCAAAAGCAGAGTGTGTTTCTTGTAATGCGAGCTAGCCTTTGTTTCCCAGTCCTAAATGGAGTTGAATCTCATGCAGTTTCTCGTCCTACGAGCAAGAGTTGTTTTCTGGTAAGAAGAGTCACTATTGTGCTCCCATTGCCATACACAGTACAAATAGCACTCGCGTCTGTTCCCAGCAAGTACGGTGTATCGGACTGCAGAGTAGCTACTGTTGTTGTCAGTTTCCTAAACAGAGTTGAACGTGATATGGCCCGTGTGTGTAGGAAGCTCAGTTCTTTTGTTCTGAGCAAGCTCACTGTTTTGACCACATAGGAAACACAGTAGAGTAGAAGAGTGCTGTTTTCTCAAAAGCAGGGTGTGTTTCTTGTAAGGCGAGCTAGTGTTTGTTTCCCAGTCCTAAATGGAGTTGAATCACATGCAGTTTCTGGTCCTACGAGCAAGAGTTGTTTTCTGGTAAGGAAAGTCACTATTGCGCTCCCAATGCCATACACAGTGCAAATAGCACTCGCGTCTGTTTCCAGCAATTACAGTGTATCGGACTGAAGAGGAGCTATTGTTCTTGTCAGTTTCATAAGTAGAGTTGAACTAGATATGGTCTTTGTGTAGGAAGCACAGTTTTCTGTTCTGAGCAAGCTCACTGTTTGGACCCCATAGGAAACACAGTAGAGTAGATGAGTGCTCTTTTCTCAAAAGCAGAGTGTGTTTCTTGTAAGGCGAGCTAGCATTTGTTTCCCAGTCCTAAATGGAGTTGAATCCCATGCAGTTTCTGTTCCTACGAGCAAGAGTTGTTTTCTTTTAAGGAAAGTCACTATGGCGCTCCCATTGCCATACACAGTGCAAATAGCACTCACGTGTGTTCTCAGCTAGTACAGTGTACCGGACTGAAGAGGAGCTACTGTTTTTGTCAGTTTCCTAAGCAGAGTTGAACTAGATATGGCCCGTGTGTGTAGGAAGCCCAGTTTTTTTTTTCTGAGCAAGCTCACTGTTTTGGTCCTATAGGAAACACAGTTGAGTAGAAGAGTGCTCTTTTCTCAAAAGCAGAGTGTGTTTCTTGTAAGGCGAGCTCGCGTTTGTTTCCCAGTCCTAAATGGAGTTGCGTCACATGCAGTTTTTGGTCCTACGAGCAAGAGTTGTTTTCTGGTAAGAAGAGTCACTATTGCGCTCCAATTGCCATACACAGTGCATATAGCACTCGCGTCTGTTCCCAGCAAGTACAGTGTATTGGACTGAATAGGAGCTACTGTTCTTGTCAGTTTCCTAAGCAGAGTTGAACTAGATATGGTCCGTGTGTGTAGGAAGCACAGTTCTTTTGTTCTCAACAAGCTCACTGTTCTGGCCCGATAGGAAACACTGTAGAGTAGAAGAGTGCTCTTTTCTCAAAAGCAGAGTGTGTTTCTTGTAAAAAGAGCTATCGTTTGTTTCCCAGTCCTAAATGGAGTTGAATCACATGCAGTTTCTGGTCCTATGAGCAAGAGTTGTTTTCTGGTAAGAAGAGTCACTATTTTGCTCCCATTGTCATACACAGGACAAATAGCGCTGGCGTCTGTTCCCAGCATGTACAGTGTATTGGACTGAAGAGGATCTACTGTTCATGTCAGTTTCCTAAGCAGAGTTGAACTAGATATGGCCCGTGTGTGTAGGAAGCACAGTTCTTTTGTTCTGAGCAAGCTCACTTTTCGGACCCCATAGGAAACACAGTAGAGTAGAAGAGTGCTCTTTTCTCAAAAGCAGAGGGTGTTTCTTGTAAGGCGAGCTAGCGTTTGATTCCCAGTCCTAAATGGAGTTGAATCACATGCAGTTTCTGGTCCTACGAGCAAGAGTTGTGTTCTGGTAAGAAGAGTCACTATTGTGCTGCCATTGCCATACACAGGACAAATAGCACTGTTGTCTGTTCCCAGCAAGTACACTGTATTGGACTGAAGAGGATCTACAGTTCATGTCAGGTTCCTAAGCAGAATTGAACTAGATATGGCCGTGTGTGGAGGAAGCACAGTTTTTTTGTTCTGAGCAAGTTCACTGTTCGGACCCCATAGGAAACACAGTAGAGTAGAAGAGTGCTGTTTTCTCAAAAGCAGAGTGTGTTTTATGTAAGGCGAGCCAGCAGTTGTTTCCCAGTCCTTAATGGAGTTGAATCCCATGCAGTTTCTGGTCCTACGATCAAGAGTTGTTTTCTGATAAGGAAAGTCACTATTGCGCTCCTATTGCCATACATAGTGCAAATAGCACTCGGTCCGTTCCCAGCAAGTACAGTGCATCGGACTGAAGAGGAGCTACTGTTCTTGTCAGTTTCCTAAGCAGAGTTGAACTAGATATGGCCCGTGTGAAGGAATCACAGTTCTTTTGTTCTGATCAAGCACACTGTTCTGGCCCTATAGGAAACACAGTAGAGTATAAGAGTGCTCTTTTCTCAAAAGCAGAGTGTTTTTCTTGTAAGGCGAGCTAGCGTTTGTTTCCCAGTCCTAAATGGAGTTGAATCACATGCAGTTTCTGGTCCTAGGAACAAGAGTTGTTTTCTGGTAAGAAGAGTCACTATTGCGCTCCCATTGTCATACACAGGGCAAATAGTACTGGCGTCTGTTCCCAGCATGTACAGTGGATTGGACTGAAGAGGATCTACTGTTCTTGTCAATTTCCTAAGCAGAATTGAATAGATATGGCCCCTGTGTGCAGGAAGCACAGTTCTTTTGTTCTGAGGAAGCTCACTCTTCAGGCCCTATAGGAAACACAGTAGAGTAGAAGAGTGCTCTTTTCTCAAAAGCACAGTGTGTTTCATGTAAGGCAGCTAGCATTTGTTTCCCAGACCTAAATGGATTTGAATCACATGCAGTTTCTGGTCCTACGAGCAAGAGTTGTTTTCTGGTAAAGAAAGTCACTATGGTGCTCCCATTGCCATACACAGTGCAAATAGCACTCACGTGTGTTCCCAGCTATTACAGTGTATCGGACTGAAGAGGAGCTACTGTTTTTGTCAGTTCCCTAAGCAGAGTTGAACTAGATATGGCCCGTGTGTGTAGGAAGCACAGTTTTTTTTTTTCTGAGCAAGGTCACTGTTCTGGCCCTAGAGTAAACACTTTAGAGTAGAAGAGGGCTCTTTTCTCAAAAGCAGGGTGTGTTTCTTGTAAGGCGAGCTAGTGTTTGTTTCCCAGTCCTAAATGGAGTTGAATCACATGCAGTTTCTGGTCCTACAAGCAAGAGTTGTTTTCTGGTAAGGAAAGTCACTATTGCGCTCCCATTGCCATACACAGTGCAAATAGCACTCGCGTCTCTTCCCAGCAATTACAGTTTATCAGACTGAAGAGGAGCTACTGTTCTTGTCAGTTTCCTAAGCAGAGTTGAACTAGATATGGTCCGTGTGTAAGAAGCAAAGTTTTCTGTTCTGAGCAAGCTCACTGTTTGGACCCCATAGGAAACACAGTAGAGTAGAAGAGTGCTCTTTTCTCAAATGCAGAATGTGTTTCTTGAAAGGCGAGCCAGTGTTTGTTTCCCAGTCCTAAATGGAGTTGAATCACATGCAGTTTTGGGTCCTACGAGCAAGAGTTGTTTTCTGGGAAGAAGAGTCACTATTGCACTGCCATTGCCATACAAAAGACAATTAGCACTGGCGTCTGTTCCTAGCAAGTACAGTGTATTGGACTAAAGAGGATCTACTGTTCTTGTCAGGTTTATAAGCAGAATTGAACTAGATATGGCCGTGTGTGTAGGAAGCACAGTTTTTTTGTTCTGAGCAAGCTCACAGTTCGGACCACATAGGAAACACAGTAGAGTAGAGGAGTGCTCTTTTCTCTAAAGCAGATAGTGTTTCTTGTAAGGCGAGCTAGCATTTGTTTCCCAGTCCTAAATGGAGTTGAATCACATGCAGTTTCTGGTCCTAGGAGCAAGAGTTGTTTTATGGTACGAATAGTCACTATTGCGCTGCCATTGCCATACACAGGACAAATAGCACTGGCGTCTTTCCCACCAAGTACAGTGTATTGGACTGAAGAGGATCTACTGTTCTTGTCAGGTTCCTAATCAGAATTGAACTAGATATGGCCGTGTGTGTAGGAAGCACAGTTCTTTTGTTCTGAGCAAGCTCACTGTTCTGGCCCTACAGGAAACACAGTAGAGTAGAAGAGTGCTCTTTTCTCAAAAGCAGAGGGTGTTTCTTGGAAGGCGAGCTAGCATTTGTTTCCCAGTCCTAAATGGAGTTGAATCCCATGCAGTTTCTGGTCCTACGAGCAAGAGTTGTGTTCTGGTAAGAAGAGTCACTATTGTGCTGCCATTGCCATACACAGGATAAATAGCACTGTTGTCTGTTCCCAGCAAGTACACTGTATTGGACTGAAGAGGATCTACTCTACATGTCAGGTTCCTAAGCAGAATTGAACTACATATGGCCGTGTTTGTAGGAAGCACAGTTCTTTTGTTCTGAGCAAGCTAACTGTTCTGGCCCTATAGAAAACACAGTAGAGTAGAAGAGTGCTCTTTTCTCAAAAGCAGAGTGTGTTTCTTGTAAGGCGAGCTAGTGTTTTTTTTTCCCAGTCCGAAATGGAGTTGAATCACATGCAGTTTCTGGTCCTATGAGCAAGAGTTGTTTTCTGGTAAGGAAAGTCACTATTGTGTTCCCATTGCCATACACAGTGCAAAGAGCACTCGCGTCTGTTCAAAGCAAGTACAATGTATCGGACTGAAGAGGAGCTACTCTTCTTGTCAGTTTCCTAAGTAGAGTTGAACGAGATATGGCGCGTGTGTGTAGGAAGAACAGTTCTCTTGTTCTGAGCAAGCTCACTGTTCTGGCCCTATAAGAAACACAGTAGAGTAGATGAGTGCTCTTTTCTCTAAAGCAGAGTGTGTTTCATGTAAGGCGAGCTAGCATTTGTTTCCCAGTCCTAAATGGAGTTGAATCACATGCAGTTTCTGGTCCTATGATTAAGAATTGGTTTCTGGTAAGGAAAGACACTATTGCGCTCTCATTGCCATACATAGAGCAAATACCACTCGGTCCGTTCCCAGCAAGTACAGTGCATCGGACTGAAGAGGAGCTACTGTTCTTATCAGTTTCCTAAGCAGAGTTGAACTAGATATGGCCCTTGTGTGTAGGAAGCACAGTTTTTTGTTCTGAGCAAGCTCACTGTTTGGACCCCATAGGAAACACAGTAGAGTAGAAGAGTGCTCTTTTCTCAAAAGCAGAGTGTGTTTCTTGTAAGGCGAGCTAGTGTTTGTTTCGCAGTCCTAAATGGAGTTGAATCGCATGCAGTTTCTGGTCCTACAAGCAAGAGTTGTTTTCTGGTAAGAAGAGTCCCTATTGTGCTCCCACTGTCATACACAGAGCAAATAGTCCTGGCGTCTGTTCCTAGCATGTACAGTGAATTGGACTGAAGAGGAGCTACTGTTCTTTTCAGTTTCCTAAGCAGAGTTGAACTAGATATGGCCCGTGTGTGTAGGAAGCACAGTTCTTTTGTTCTGAGCAAGCTCACTGTTCGGACCCATAGGAAACACAGTAGAGTAGAAGAGTGCTCTTTTCTCAAAAGCCGAGTGTGTTTCATGTAAGGCGAGCTAGCATTTGTTTCCCAGTCCTAAATGGAGTTGAATCACATGCAGTTTCTGGTCCCACGAGCAAGAGTTGTTTTCTGGTAAGAAAAGTCACTATTGCGCTCCCATTGCCATACACAGTGCAAATAGCACTCGCGTGTGTTCCCAGCTAGTACAGGGTATCGTACTGAAGAGGAGTTACTGTTTTTGTCCAGTTTCCTAAGCAGAGTTGAACTAGATATGACCCGTGTGTGTAGGAAGCACAGTTTTTTTTTTTCTGAGCAAGATCACTGTTCTGGCCCTATAGGAAACACTTTAGAGAATAAGAGGGCTCTTTTCTCAAAAGCAGAGTGTGTTTCTTGTAATGCGAGCTAGCCTTTGTTTCCCAGTCCTAAATGGAGTTGAATCTCATGCAGTTTCTCGTCCTACGAGCAAGAGTTGTTTTCTGGTAAGAAGAGTCACTATTGTGCTCCCATTGCCATACACAGTACAAATAGCACTCGCGTCTGTTCCCAGCAAGTACAGTGTATCCGACTGAAGTGTAGCTACTGTTGTTGTCAGTTTCCTAAACAGAGTTGAACGAGATATGGCCCGTGTGTGTAGGAAGCTCAGTTCTTTTGTTCTGAGCAAGCTCACTGTTTTGACCACATAGGAAACACAGTAGAGTAGAAGAGTGCTCTTTTCTCAAAAGCAGGGTGTGTTTCTTGTAAGGCGTGCTAGTGTTTGTTTCCCAGTCCTAAATGGAGTTGAATCACATGCAGTTTCTGTTCCTACGAGCAAGAGTTGTTTTCTGGTAAGGAAAGTCACTATTGCGCTCCCAATGCCATACACAGTGCAAATAGCACTCGCGTCTGTTTCCAGCAATTACAGTGTATCGGACTGAAGAGGAGCTATTGTTCTTGTCAGTTTCATAAGCAGAGTTGAACTAGATATGGTCTTTGTGTAGGAAGTACAGTTTTCTGTTCTGAGCAAGCTCACTGTTTGGACCCCATAGGAAACACAGTAGAGTAGATGAGAGCTCTTTTCTCAAAAGCAGAGTGTGTTTCTTGTAAGGCGACCTAGCATTTGTTTCCCAGTCCTAAATGGAGTTGAATCCCATGCAGTTTCTGTTCCTACGAGCAAGAGTTGTTTTCTTTTAAGGAAAGTCACTATGGCGCTCCCATTGCCATACACAGTGCAAATAGCACTCACGTGTGTTCTCAGCTAGTACAGTGTACCGGACTGAAGAGGAGCTACTGTTTTTGTCAGGTTCCTAAGCAGAGTTGAACTAGATATGGCCCGTGTGTGTAGGAAGTCCAGTTTTTTTTTTCTGAGCAAGCTCACTGTTTTGGTCCTATAGGAAACACAGTTGAGTAGAAGAGTGCTCTTTTCTCAAAAGCAGAGTGTGTTTCTTGTAAGGCGAGCTCGCGTTTGTTTCCCAGTCCTAAATGGAGTTGAGTCACAGGCAGTTTTTGGTCCTACGAGCAAGAGTTGTTTTCTGGTAAGAAGAGTCACTATTGCGCTCCAATAGCCATACACAGTGCAAATAGCACTCGCGTCTCTTCCCCGCAAGTACAGTGTATTGGACTGAATAGGAGCTACTGTTCTTGTCAGTTTCCTAAGCAGAGTTGAACTAGATATGGTCCGTGTGTGTAGGAAGCACATTTCTTTTGTTCTCAGCAAGCTCACTGTTCTGGCCCGATAGGAAACACTGTAGAGTAGAAGAGTGCTCTTTTCTCAAAAACAGAGTGTGTTTCTTGTAAAAGGAGCTATCGTTTGTTTCCCAGTCCTAAATGGAGTTGAATCACATGCAGTTTCTGGTCCTATGAGCAAGAGTTGTTTTCTGGTAAGAAGAGTCACTATTTTGCTCCCGTTGTCATACACAGGGCAAATAGCGCTGGCGTCTGTTTCCAGCATATACAGTGTATTGGACTGAAGAGGATCTACTGTTCTTGTCAGGTTCCTAAGCAGAGTTGAACTAGATATGGCCGTGTGTGTAGGAAGCACAGTTCTTTTGTTCTGAGCAAGCTCACTGTTCTGGCTCTATAGGAAACACAGTAGAGTAGAAGAGTGCTCTTTTCTCTAAAGCAGAGTGTGTTTCTTGTAAGGTGAGCTTGCGTTTGTTTCCCAGTCCTAAATGGAGTTGAGTCACATGCAGTTTTTGGTCCTACGAGCAAGAGTTGTTTTCTGGTAAGAAGAGTCACTATTTCGCTCCAATTGCCATACACAGTGCAAATAGCACTGTTGTCTGTTCCCAGCAAGTACAGTGTATTGGACTGAATAGGAGCTACTGTTCTTGTCAGTTTCCAAAGCATAGTTGAACTAGATATGGTCCGTTTGTGTAGGAAGCACAGTTCTTTTGTTCTCAGCAAGCTCACTGTTCTGGCCCTATAGGAAACACAGTAGAGTAGAACAGTGCTCTTTTCTCAAAAGCAGAGTGTGTTTCTTGTAAGGCAAGCTAGGGTTTATGTCCCAGTCCTAAATGGAGTTGAATCACATGCAGTTTCTGGTCCTACGAGCAAGAGTTGTTTTATGGTAAGAATAGTCACTATTGCGCTGCCATTGCCATACACAGGACAATTAGCACTGGCATCTGTTCCCAGCAAGTACAGTGTATTGCACTGAAGAGGATCTACTATTCTTGTCAATTTCCTAAGCAGAATTGAACTAGATATGACCGTATGTGTAGGAAGCACAGTTCTTTTGTTCTGAGCAAGCTCACTCTTTTGGTCTTAATGGAAACACAGTTGAGTAGAAGAGTGCTCTTTTCTCAAAAGCAGAGTGTGTTTCTTGTAAGGCGAACTCGCATTTGTTTCCCAGGCCTAAATGGAGTTGAGTCACATGCAGTTTTTGGTCCTACGAGCAAGAGTTGTTTTCTGGTAAGACGAGTCACTATTGTGCTCCAATTGCCATACACAGTGCAAATAGCACTCGCGTCTGTTCCCAGCAAGTACAGTGTATTGGACTGAAGAGGAGCTACTGTTCTTGTCAGGTTCCTAAGCAGAGTTGAACTAGATATGGTCCGTGTGTGTAGGAAGCACAGTTCTTTGGTTCTGAGCTAGCTCACTCTTTGGACCCCATAGGAAACACAGTAGGGTAGAAGAGTGCTCTCTTCTCAAAAGCAGAGTGTGTTTCTTGTAAGGCGAGCTAGCATTTGTTTCCCAGTCTTAAATGGAGTTGAATCCCATGCAGTTTCTGCTCCTAGGAGCAAGAGTTGTTTTCTGGTAAGAAGAGTCACTATTGTGCTCCCATTGTCATACACAGGGCATATAGCACTCACGTCTGTTCCCAGCAAGTACAGTGTGTTGGACTGAAGAGGATCTACTATTCTTGTCAGTTTCCTAAGCAGAATTGAACTAGATATGACCGTGTGTTTAGGAAGCACAATTCTTTTGTTCTCAGCAAGCTCACTGTTCTGGCCCGATAGGAAACACAGTAGAGTAGAAGAGTGCTCTTTTCTCAAAAGCAGAGTGTGTTTCTTGTAAGGCGAGCTAGCGTTAGTTTCCCAGTCCTAAATGGAGTTGAATCACATGCAGTTTCTGTTCCTACGAGCAAGAGTTGTTTTCTGGTAAGGAAGTAACTGTTGTGCTCCCATTGCCATACACAGTGCAAATAGCACTCGCGTCTGTTCACAGCAAGTACAGTGTATCGGACTGAAGAGGAGCTACTGTTCTGGTCAGTTTCCTAAGCAGAGTTGAACTAGATATTGTCCGTGTGTAGGAAGCACAGTTTTTTGTTCTGAGCAAGCTCACTGCTTGGACCCCATAGGAAACACAGTAAAGTAGAAGAGTGCTCTTTTCTCAAAAACAGAGTGTGTTTCTTGTAAGGCGAGCTAGCGTTTGTTTCGCAGTCCTAAATGGAGTTGAATCACATGCAGTTTCTGGTCCTAAGAGCAAGAGTTGTTTTCTGGAAAGAAGAGTCACTATTGCGCTGCCATTGCCATACACAGGACAAATAGCACTGTTGTCTGTTCCCAGCAAGTACAGTGTATTGGACTGAAGAGGATCTACTGTTCTTGTCAGTTTCCTAAGCAGAATTGAACTAGATATGGCCATGTGTGTAGGAAGCACAGTTGTTTGTTCTGAGCAAGCTTACTGTTCGGACCCCATAGGAAACACAGTAGAGTAGAAGAGTGCTCTTTTCTCTAAAGCAGATTGTGTTTATTGTAAGGCGAGCTAGCATTTGTTTCCCAGTCCTAAATGGAGTTGAATCACATACACTTTCTGGTCCTACGAGCAAGAGTTGTTTTCTGGTAAGGAAAGTCACTATTGCGCTCCCATTGCCATACACAGTGCAAATAGCACTCGCGTCTGTTCCCAGCAAGTACAGTGTATTGGACTGAAGAGGAGCTACTGTTCTTGTCAGGTTCATAAGCAGAGTTTAACTAGATATGGCTGTGTGTGTAGGAAGCACAGTTAT
This sequence comes from Peromyscus eremicus, assembly GCF_949786415.1. Taxonomy (NCBI): domain Eukaryota; kingdom Metazoa; phylum Chordata; class Mammalia; order Rodentia; family Cricetidae; genus Peromyscus; species Peromyscus eremicus. Next base: position 30,498 of record NW_026734922.1, on the reverse strand, counting down.
TTTGTTCTGAGCAAGCTCACTGTTCTGGCACTATAGGAAACACAGTAGAGTAGAACAGTGCTCTTTTCTCAAAAGCAGAGTGTGTTTCTTGTAAGTCGACCAGCGTTTGTTTCCCAGTCCTAAATGGAGTGGATTCACATGCAGTTTCTGGTCCTACGAGCAAGAGTTGTTTTCTGGTAATACGAGTCACTATTGTGCTCCAATAGCCATACACAGTGCAAATAGCACTCGCGTCTGTTCCCCGCAAGTACAGTGTATTGGACTGAAGAGGAGCTACTGTTCTTGTCAGATTCCTAAGCAGAGTTGAACTAGATATGGCCCGTGTGTGTAGGAAGCACAGTTCTTTTGTTCTGAGCAAGCTCACTGTTCGGACCCCATAGGAAAGACAGTAGAGTAGAAGAGTGCTCTTTTCTCAAAAGCAGAGTGTGTTTCATGTAAGGCGAGCTAGCATTTGTTTCCCAGTCCTAAATTGAGTTGAATCACATGCAGTTTCTGGTCCTACGAGCAAGAGTTGTTTTCTGGTAAGGAAAGTCTCTATTGCGCTCCCATTGACATACACAGTGCAAATAGCACTCGTTTCTGATCCCAGGAAGTACAGCATATCGGACTGAAGAGGAACTACTGTTCTTGTCAGTTTCCTAAGCAGAGTTGAACTAGATATGGCCCGTGTGTAGGAAGCACAGTTCTTTTGTTCTGAGCAAGCTCACTGTTCTGTCCCTATAGGAAACACAGTAGAGTAGAAGAGTGCTCTTTTCTCAAAAGCAGAGTGTGTTTCTTGTAAGGCGAGCTAGCCTTTGTTTCCCAGTCCTAAATGGATTTGAGTCACATGCAGTTTCTGGTCCTACAAGCAAGAGTTGTTTTATGGTAAGAAGAGTCACTATTGCGCTGCATTTGCCATACACAGGACAAATAGCACTGGCGTCTTTTCCCAGCAAGTACAGTGTATTGGACGAAAGAGGATCTACTGTTCTTGTCAGGTTCCTAAGCAGATTTGACCTAGATATGGCCGTGTGTGTAGGAAGCACAGTTTTTTTGTTCTGAGCAAGATCACTGTTCAGACACCATAGGAAACACAGTAGAGTAGAAGAGTGCTCTTTTCTCTAAAGCAGAGTGTGTTTCTTCAAAGGCGAGCTCGCGTTTGTTTCCCAGTCCTAAATGGAGTTGAGTCACAGGCAGTTTTTGGTCCTACGAGCAAGAGTTGTTTTCTGGTAAGAAGAGTCACTATTGCGCTCCAAATGCCATACACAGTGCAAATAGCTCTCGCATCTGTTCCCAGCAAGTATAGTGTATTGGACTGAATAGGAGCTACTGTTCTTGTCAGTTTCCTAAGCAGAGTTGAGCTAGATATTTCCCGTGTAGGAAGCACAGTTCTTTTGTTCTGAGCAAGCTCACTGTTTGGACCCCATAGGAAACACAGTAGAGTAGCAGAGTGCTCTTTTCTCTAAAGCAGAGTGTGTTTCTTGTAAGGCGAGCTAGCGTTTGTTTCCCAGTCCTAAATGGAGTTGAATCACAGGCAGTTTCTGGTCCTATGAGCAAGAGTTGTTTTCTGGTAAGGAATGTTACTATTGTGCTCCCATTGCCATACACAGTGCAAATAGCACTCGCGTCTGTTCCCAGCAAGTGCAGTGTATTGGACTGAATAGGAGCTACTGTTCTTGTCAGTTTCCTAAGCAGAGTTGAACTAGATATGGTCGGTGTGTGTAGGAATCGCAGTTCTTTTGTTCTGAGCAAGCTCACTGTTTGGACCCCATAGTAAACACAGTAGAGTAGAAGAGTGCTCTTTTCTCAAAAGCAGAGTGTGTTACTTGTAAGGAGAGCTAGCGTTTGTTTCCCAGTCCTAAATGGAGTTGAATCCCAAGCAGTTTCTGGTCCTATGTGCAAGAGTTGTTTTCAGGTAAGAATAGTCAATATTGTGCTGCCATTGCCATACACAGGACAAATAGCACTGGCGTCTTTTCCCAGCAAGTACAGTGTATTCGACGAAAGAGGATCTACTGTTCTTGTCAGGTTCCTAATCAGATTTGAACTAGATATGGCCGTGTGTGTAGGAAGCACAGTTTTTTTGTTCTGAGCAAGCTCACTGTTCGGACGCCATAGGAAACACAGTAGAGTAGAAGAGTGCTCTTTTCTCTAAAGCAGAGTGTGTTTCTTGTAAGGCGAGCTCGCGTTTGTTTCCCAGTCCTAAATGGAGTTGAGTCACAGGCAGTTTTTGGTCCTACGAGCAAGAGTTGTTTTCTGGTAAGAAGAGTCACTATTGCGCTCCAAATGCCATACACAGTGCAAATAGCTCTCGCATCTGTTCCCAGCAAGTATAGTGTATTGGACTGAATAGGAGCTACTGTTCTTGTCAGTTTCCTAAGCAGAGTTGAGCTAGATATTCCCCGTGTAGGAAGCACAGTTCTTTTGTTCTGAGCAAGCTCACTGTTTGGACCCCATAGGAAACACAGTAGAGTAGCAGAGTGCTCTTTTCTCTAAAGCAGAGTGTGTTTCTTGTAAGGCGAGCTAGCGTTTGTTTCCCAGTCCTAAATGGAGTTCAATCACAGGCAGTTTCCGGTCCTATGAGCAAGAGTTGTTTTCTGGTAAGAAGAGTCCCTTTTGTGCTCCCATTGTCATACACAGAGCAAATAGTCCTGGCGTCTGTTCCTAGCATGTACAGTGAATTGGACTGAAGAGGAGCTACTGTTCTTTTCAGTTTCCTAAGCAGAGTTGAACTAGATATGGCCTGTGTGTGTAGGAAGCACAGTTCTTTTGTTCTGAGCAAGCTCACTGTTCGGACCCATAGGAAACACAGTAGAGTAGAAGAGTGCTCTTTTCTCAAAAGCAGAGTGTGTTTCATGTAAGGCGAGCTAGCATTTGTTTCCCAGTCCTAAATGGAGTTGAATCACATGCAGTTTCTTGTCCCACGAGCAAGAGTTGTTTTCTGGTAAGAAAAGTCACTATTGCGCTCCCATTGCCATACACAGTGCAAATAGCACTCGCGTGTGTTCCCAGCTAGTACAGGGTATCGTACTGAAGAGGAGTTACTGTTTTTGTCAGTTTCCTAAGCAGAGTTGAACTAGATATGACCCGTGTGTGTAGGAAGCACAGTTTTTTTTTTCTGAGCAAGATCACTGTTCTGGCCCTATAGGAAACACTTTAGAGAATAAGAGGGCTCTTTTCTCAAAAGCAGAGTGTGTTTCTTGTAATGCGAGCTAGCCTTTGTTTCCCAGTCCTAAATGGAGTTGAATCTCATGCAGTTTCTGGTCCTACGAGCAAGAGTTGTTTTCTGGTAAGAAGAGTCACTATTGTGCTCCCATTGCCATACACAGTGCAAATAGCACTCGCGTCTGTTCCCAGCAATTACGGTGTATCGGACTGCAGAGTAGCTACTGTTGTTGTCAGTTTCCTAAACAGAGTTGAACGAGATATGGCCCGTGTGTGTAGGAAGCACAGTTCTTTTGTTCTGAGCAAGCTCACTGTTTTGACCACATAGGAAACACAGTAGAGTAGAAGAGTGCTCTTTTCTCAAAAGCAGGGTGTGTTTCTTGTAAGGCGAGCTAGTGTTTGTTTCCCAGTCCTAAATGGAGTTGAATCACATGCAGTTTCTGGTCCTATGAGCAAGAGTTGTTTTCTGGTAAGGAAAGTCACTATTGCGCTCCCAATGCCATACACAGTGCAAATAGCACTCGCGTCTGTTTCCAGCAATTACAGTGTATCGGACTGAAGAGGAGCTATTGTTCTTGTCAGTTTCATAAGCAGAGTTGAACTAGATATGGTCTTTGTGTAGGAAGCACAGTTTTCTGTTCTGAGCAAGCTCACTGTTTGGACCCCATAGGAAACACAGTAGAGTAGATGAGTGCTCTTTTCTCAAAAGCAGAGTGTGTTTCTTGTAAGGCGAGCTAGCATTTGTTTCCCAGTCCTAAATGGAGTTGAATCCCATGCAGTTTCTGTTCCTACGAGCAAGAGTTGTTTTCTTTTAAGGAAAGTCACTATGGCGCTCCCATTGCCATACACAGTGCAAATAGCACTCACGTGTGTTCTCAGCTAGTACAGTGTACCGGACTGAAGAGGAGCTACTGTTTTTGTCAGTTTCCTAAGCAGAGTTGAAGTAGATATGGCCCGTGTGTGTAGGAAGCCCAGTTTTTTTTTTCTGAGCAAGCTCACTGTTTTGGTCCTATAGGAAACACAGTTGAGTAGAAGAGTGCTCTTTTCTCAAAAGCAGAGTGTGTTTCTTGTAAGGCAAGCTCGCACTTGTTTCCCAGTCCTAAATGGAGTTGCGTCACATGCAGTTTTTGGTCCTACGAGCAAGAGTTGTTTTCTGGTAAGAAGAGTCACTATTGCGCTCCAATTGCCATACACAGTGCAAATAGCACTCGCGTCTGTTCCCCGCAAGTACAGTGTATTGGACTGAATAGGAGCTACTGTTCTTGTCAGTTTCCTAAGCAGAGTTGAACTAGATATGGTCCGTGTGTGTAGGAAGGACAGTTCTTTTGTTCTCAGCAAGCTCACTGTTCTGGCCCGATAGGAAACACTGTAGAGTAGAAGAGTGCTCTTTTCTCAAAAGCAGGGTGTGTTTCTTGTAAGGCGAGCTAGTGTTTCTTTCCTAGTCCTAAATGGAGTTGAATCACATGCAGTTTCTGGTCCTATGAGCAAGAGTTGTTTTCTGGTGAGAAGAGTCACTATTTCGCTCCAATTGCCATACACAGTGCAAATAGCTCTCGCGTCTGTTCCCAGCAAGTACAGTGTATTGGACTGAATAGGAGCTACTGTTCTTGTATGTTTCCAAAGCATAGTTGAACTAGATATGGTCCGTTTGTGTAGGAAGCACAGTTCTTTTGTTCTCAGCAAGCTCACTGTTCTGGCCCTATAGGAAACACAGTAGAGTAGAACAGTGCTCTTTTCTCAAAAGCAGAGTGTGTTTCTTGTAAGGCAAGCTAGGGTTTATGTCCCAGTCCTAAATGGAGTTGAATCACATGCAGTTTCTGGTCCTACGAGCAAGAGTTGTTTTATGGTAAGAATAGTCACTATTGCGCTGCCATTGCCATTCACAGGACAAATAGCACTGGCATCTGTTCCCAGCAAGTACAGTGTATTGCACTGAAGAGGATCTACTATTCTTGTCAATTTCCTAAGCAGAATTGAACTAGATATGACCGTATGTGTAGGAAGCACAGTTCTTTTGTTCTGAGCAAGCTCACTGTTTTGGTCTTAATGGAAACACAGTTGAGTAGAAGAGTGCTCTTTTCTCAAAAGCAGAGTGTGTTTCTTGTAAGGTGAGCTAGCGTTTGTTTCCCAGTCTTAAATGGAGTTGAATCACATGCAGTTTCTGGTCCTACGAGCAAGAGTTGTTTTCTGGTAAGGAAGTAATTGTTGTGCTCCCATTGCCATACACAGTGCAAATAGCACTCGCGTCTGTTCACAGCAAGTACAGTGTATCGGACTGAAGAGGAGCTACTGTTCTTGTCAGTTTCCTAAGCAGAGTTGAACTAGATATTGTCCTTGTGTAGGAAGCACAGTTTTTTGTTCTGAGCAAGCTCACTGTTTGGACCCCATAGGAAACACAGTAAAGTAGAAGAGTGCTCTTTTCTCAAAAGCAGAGTGTGTTTCTTGTAAGGCGAGCTAGTGTTTGTTTTGCAGTCCTAAATGGAGTTGAATCACATGCAGTTTCTGGTCCTACGAGCAAGAGTTGTTTTCTGGTAAGAAGAGTCCCTATTGCGCTCCCATTGTCATACAAAGAGCAAATAGTCCTGGTGTCTGTTCCTAGCATGTACAGTGAATTGGACTGAAGAGGAGCTACTGTTCTTGTCAGTTTCCTAAGCAGAGTTGAACTAGATATGGCCCGTGTGTTTAGGAAGCACAGTTCTTTTGTTCTGAGCAAGCTCACTGTTCGGACCCATAGGAAACACAGTAGAGTAGAAGAGTGCTCTAATCTCAAAAGCAGAGTGTGTTTCATGTAAGGCGACCTAGCGTTTGTTTCCCAGTCCTAAATGGAGTTGAATCTCATGCAGTTTCTGGTCCTACGAGCAAGAGTTGTTTTCTGGTAAGAAGAGTCACTATTGTGCTCCCATTGCCATACACAGTGCAAATAGCACTCGCGTCTTTTCCCAGCAAGTACAGTGTATCGGACTGAAGAGTAGCCACTGTTGTTGTCAGTTTTCTAAACAGAGTTGAACGAGATATGGCACGTGTGTGTAGGAAGCTCAGTTCTTTTGTTCTGAGCAAGCTCACTGTTTTGACCACATAGGAAACACAGTAGAGTAGAAGAGTGCTCTTTTCTCAAAAGCAGGGTGTGTTTCTTGTAAGGCGAGCTAGCATTTGTTTCCCAGTCCTAAATGGAGTTGAATCACATGCAGTTTCTGGTCCTATGAGCAAGAGTTGTTTTCTGGTAAGGAAAGTCACTATTGCGCACCCATTGCCATACACAGTGCAAATAGCACTCGCGTCTCTTCCCAGCAATTACAGTGTATCGGACTGAAGAGGAGCTACTGTTCTCGTCAGTTTCATAAGCAGAGTTGAACTAGATATGGTCCGTGTGTAGGAAGCACAGTTTTCTGTTCTGAGCAAGCTCACTGTTTGGACCCCATAGGAAACACAGTAGAGTAGATGAGTGCTCTTTTCTCAAAAGCAGAGTGTGTTTCTTGTAAGGCGAGCTAGCATTTGTTTCCCAGTCCTAAATGAAGTTGAATCCCATGCAGTTTCTGTTCCTACGAGCAAGAGTTGTTTTCTGGTAAGGAAAGTCACTATGGCGCTCCCATTGCCATACACAGTGCAAATAGCACTCCCGTGTGTTCCCAGCTAGTACAGTGTACCGGACTGAAGAGGAGCAACTGTTTTTGTCAGTTTCCTAAGCAGAGTTGAACTAGATATGGCCCGTGAGTGTTAGGAAGCACAGTTTTTTTTTCTGAGCAAGCTCACTGTTCTGGCCCTATAGGAAACACTTTAGAGTATAAGAGGGCTCTTTTCTCAAAAGCAGAGTGTGTTTCTTGTAATGCGAGCTAGCGTTTGTTTCCCAGTCCTAAAAGGAGTTGAATCTCATGCAGTTTCTGGTCCTACGAGCAAGAGTTGTTTTCTGGTAAGAAGAGTCACTATTGTGCTCCCATTGCCATGCACAGAGCAAATAGCACTGGCGTCTTTTCCCAGCAAGTACAGTGTATCAGACTGAAGAGTAGCTACTGTTGTTGTCAGTTTCCTAAGCAGAGTTGAACGAGATATGGCCCGTGTGTGTAGGAAGCTCAGTTCTTTTGTTCTGCGCAAGATCACTGTTTTGACCACATAGGAAACACAGTAGAGTAGAAGAGTGCTCTTTTCTCAAAAGCAGGGTGTGTTTCTTGTAAGGCGAGCTAGTGTTTGTTTCCCAGTCCTAAATGGAGTTGAATCACATGCAGTTTCTGGTCCTACGAGCAAGAGTTGTTTTCTGGTAAGGAAAGTCACTATTGTGCTGCCATTGCCATACACAGTGCAAATAGCACTTGCGTCTGTTCCCCGCAAGTACAGTGTATTGGACTGAATAGGAGCTACTGTTCTTGTCAGTTTCCTAATCAGAGTTGAACTAGATATGATCCATGTGTAGGAAGCACAGTTCTTTTGTTCTCAGCAAGCTCACTGTTCTGGCCCGATAGGAAACACTGTAGAGTAGAAGAGTGCTCTTTTCTCAAAAGCAGAGTGTGTTTCTTGTAAAACGAGCTATCGTTTGTTTCCCAGTCCTAAATGGAGTTGAATCACATGCAGTTTCTGGTCCTACGAGCAAGAGTTGTTTTATGGTAAGAATAGTCACTATTGCGCTGCCATTGCCATACAATGGACAAATAGCACTGGCATCTGTTCCCAGCAAGTACAGTGTATTGCACTGAAGAGGATCTACTATTCTTGTCAATTTCCTAAGCAGAATTGAACTAGATATGACCATATGTGTAGGAAGCACAGTTCTTTTGTTCTGAGCAAGCTCACTGTTTTGGTCTTAATGGAAACACAGTTGAGTAGAAGAGTGCTCTTTTCTCAAAAGCAGAGTGTGTTTCTTGTAAGGCGAACTCGCGTTTGTTTCCCAGGCCGAAATGGAGTTGAGTCACATGCAGTTTTTGGTCCTACGAGCAAGAGTTGTTTTCTGGTAAGACGAGTCACTATTGTGCTCCAATTGCCATACACAGTGCAAATAGCACTCGCGTCTGTTCCCAGCAAGTACAGTGTATTGGACTGAAGAGGAGCTACTGTTCTTGTCAGGTTCCTAAGCAGAGTTGAACAAGATAGGCCCCATGTGTGTAGGAAGCACAGTTCTTTTGTTCTGAGCTAGCTCACTCTTTGGACCCCATAGGAAACACAGTAGAGTAGAAGAGTGCTCTCTTCTCAAAAGCAGAGTGTGTTTCTTGTAAGGCGAGCTAGCATTTGTTTCCCAGTCTTATTTGGAGTTCAATCCCATGCAGTTTCTGCTCCTAGGAGCAAGAGTTGTTTTCTGGTAAGAAGAGTCACTATTGTGCTCCCATTGTCATACACAGGGCATATAGCACTCGCGTCTGTTGCCAGCAAGTACAGTGTTTTGGACTGAAGAGGATCTACTATTCTTGTCAGTTTCCTAAGCAGAATTGAACTAGATATGCCCGTGTGTTTAGGAAGCACAATTCTTTTGTTCTCAGCAAGCTCACTGTTCTGGCCCGATAGGAAACACAGTAGAGTAGAAGAGTGCTCTTTTCTCAAAAGCAGAGTGTGTTTCTTGTAAGGCGAGCTAGCGTTTGTTTCCCAGTCCTAAATGGAGTTGAATCACATGCAGTTTCTGGTCCTACGAGCAAGAGTTGTTTTCTGGTAAGGAAGTAACTGTTGTGCTCCCATTGCCATACACAGTGCAAATAGCACTCGCGTCTGTTCACAGCAAGTACAGTGTATCGGACTGAAGAGGAGCTACTGTTCTTGTCAGTTTCCTAAGCAGAGTTGAACTAGATATTGTCCGTGTGTAGGAAGCACAGTTTTTTGTTCTGAGCAAGCTCACTGCTTGGACCCCATAGGAAACACAGTAAAGTAGAAGAGTGCTCTTTTCTCAAAAGCAGAGTGTGTTTCTTGTAAGGCGAGCTAGTGTTTGTTTCGCAGTCCTAAATGGAGTTGAATCACATGCAGTTTCTGGTCCTAAGAGCAAGAGTTGTTTTCTGGAAAGAAGAGTCACTATTGCGCTGCCATTGCCATACACAGGACAAATAGCACTGTTGTCTGTTCCCAGCAAGTACAGTGTATTGGACTGAAGAGGATCTACTGTTCTTGTCAGGTTTATAAGCAGAATTGAACTAGATATGGCCATGTGTGTAGGAAGCACAGTTGTTTGTTCTGAGCAAGCTTACTGTTCGGACCCCATAGGAAACACAGTAGAGTAGAAGAGTGCTCTTTTCTCTAAAGCAGATTGTGTTTATTGTAAGGTGAGCTAGCATTTGTTTCCCAGTCCTAAATGGAGTTGAATCACATACAGTTTCTGGTCCTACGAGCAAGAGTTGTTTTCTGGTAAGGAAAGTCACTATTGCGCTCCCATTGCCATACACAGTGCAAATAGCACTCGCGTCTGTTCCCAGCAAGTACAGTGTATTGGACTGAAGAGGAGCTACTGTTCTTGTCAGGTTCATAAGCAGAGTTTAACTAGATATGGCTGTGTGTGTAGGAAGCACAGTTCTTTTGTTCTGAGCAAGCTCACTGTTCTGGCACTATAGGAAACACAGTAGAGTAGAACAGTGCTCTTTTCTCAAAAGCAGAGTGTGTTTCTTGTAAGTCAACCAGCGTTTGTTTCCCAGTCCTAAATGGAGTGGATTCACATGCAGTTTCTGGTCCTACGAGCAAGAGTTGTTTTCTGGTAAGACGAGTCACTATTGTGCTCCAATAGCCATACACAGTGCAAATAGCACTCGCGTCTGTTCCCCGCAAGTACAGTGTATTGGACTGAATAGGAGCTACTGTTCTTGTCAGTTTCCTAAGCAGAGTTGAACTAGATATGGTCCGTGTGTGTAGGAAGCACAGTTCTTTTGTTCTCAGCAAGCTCACTGTTCTGGCCCTATAGGAAACACAGTAGAGTAGAAGAGTGCTCTTTTCTCAAAAGCAGAGTGTGTTTCTTGTAAGGCGCGCTAGCGTTTGTTTCCCAGTCCTAAATGGAGTTGAATCCCATGCAGTTTCTGGTCCTATTGTCAAGAGTTGTTTTATGGTAAGAATAGTAAATATTGCGCTGCCATTGTCATACACAGGACAAATAGCACTGGAGTCTGTTCCCAGAAAGTACAGTGTATTGGACTGAAGAGTAGCTACTGTTCTTGTCAGGTTCCTAAGCAGAATTGAACTAGATATGGCCGTGTGTGTAGGAAGCACAGTTCTTTTGGTTTGAGCAAGTTCACTGTTCGGACCTCTTAGGAAACACAATAGAGTAGAAGAGTGCTTTTTTCTCTAAATCAGAGTGTGTTTCTTGTAAGGCGAGCTAGCATTTGTTTCCCAGTCCTAAATGGAGTTGCATCACATGCAGTTTCTGGTCCTACGAGCAAGAGTTGTTTTCTGCTAAGAAGAGTCACTATTGTGCTCCCATTGTCATACACAGGGCAAAGAGCACTCGCGTCTGTTCCCAGCATGCACAGTGTATTGGACTGAAGAAAATCTACTGTTCTTGTCAGGTTCCTAAGCAGAGTTGAACTAGATATAGCCGTGTGTGTAGGAAGCACAGTTCTTTTGTTCTGAGCAAGCTCACTGTTCTGGCCCTATAGGAAACATAGTATAGTAGAAGAGTGCTCTTTTCTCAAAAGCAGAATGTGTTTCTTGTAAGGCGATCTAGCGTTTGTTTCCCAGTCCAATATGGAGTTGAATCACATGCAGTTTCTGGTCCTACAAACAAGAGTTGTTTTCTGGTAAGAAGAGTCACTATTGCGCTGCATTTGCCATACACAGGACAAATAGCACTGGCGTCTTTTCCCAGCAAGTACAGTGTATTGGACGAAAGAGGATCTACTGTTCTTGTCAGGTTCCTAAGCAGATTTGAACTAGATATGGCCGTGTGTGTAGGAAGCACAGTTTTTTTGTTCTGAGCAAGATCACTGTTCAGACACCATAGGAAACACAGCAGAGTAGAAGAGTGCTCTTTTCTCTAAAGCAGAGTGTGTTTCTTGAAAGGCGAGCTCGCGTTTGTTTCCCAGTCCTAAATGGAGTTGAGTCACAGGCAGTTTTTGGTCCTACGAGCAAGAGTTGTTTTCTGGTAAGAAGAGTCACTATTGCGCTCCAAATGCCATACACAGTGCAAATAGCTCTCGCATCTGTTCCCAGCAAGTATAGTGTATTGGACTGAATAGGAGCTACTGTTCTTGTCAGTTTCCTAAGCAGAGTTGAGCTAGATATTTCCCGTGTAGGAAGCACAGTTCTTTTGTTCTGAGCAACCTCACTGTTTGGACCCCATAGGAAACACAGTAGCGTAGCAGAGTGCTCTTTTCTCTAAAGCAGAGTGTGTTTCTTGTAAGGCGAGCTAGCGTTTGTTTCCCAGTCCTAAATGGAGTTCAATCACAGGCAGTTTCTGGTCCTATGAGCAAGAGTTGTTTTCTGGTAAGGAAAGTTACTATTGTGCTCCCATTGCCATACACAGTGCAAATAGCACTCGCGTCTGTTCCCAGCAAGTGCAGTGTATTGGACTGAATAGGAGCTACTGTTCTTGTCAGTTTCCTAAGCAGAGTTGAACTAGATATGGTCGGTGTGTTTAGGAATCACAGTTCTTTTGTTCTGAGCAAGCTCACTGTTTGGACCCCATAGGAAACACAGTAGAGTAGAAGAGTGCTCTTTTCTCAAAAGCAGAGTGTGTTACTTGTAAGGAGAGCTAGCGTTTGTTTCCCAGTCCTAAATGGAGTTGAATCCCATGCAGTTTCTGGTCCTATGAGCAAGAGTTGTTTTCTGGTAAGAATAGTCAATATTGTGCTGCCATTGCCATACACAGGACAAATAGCACTGGCGTCTTTTCCCAGCAAGTACAGTGTATTGGACGAAAGAGGATCTACTGTTCTTGTCAGGTTCCTAAGCAGATTTGAACTAGATATGGCCGTGTGTGTAGGAAGCACAGTTTTTTTGTTCTGAGCAAGCTCACTGTTCGGACGCCATAGGAAACACAGTAGAGGAGAAGTGTGCTCTTTTCTCTAAAGCAGAGTATGTTTCTTGTAAGGCGAGCTCGCGTTTGTTTCCTAGTCCTAAATGGAGTTGAGTCACAGGCAGTTTTTGGTCCTACGAGCAAGAGTTGTTTTCTGGTAAGAAGAGTCACTATTGCGCTCCAAATGCCATACACAGTGCAAATAGCTCTCGCATCTGTTCCCAGCAAGTATAGTGTATTGGACTGAATAGGAGCTACTGTTCTTGTCAGTTTCCTAAGCAGAGTTGAGCTAGATATTTCCCGTGTAGGAAGCACAGTTCTTTTGTTCTGAGCAAGCTCACTGTTTGGACCCCATAGGAAACACAGTAGAGTAGCAGAGTGCTCTTTTCTCTAAAGCAGAGTGTGTTTCTTGTAAGGCGAGCTAGCGTTTGTTTCCCAGTCCTAAATGGAGTTCAATCACAGGCAGTTTCTGGTCCTATGAGCAAGAGTTGTTTTCTGGTAAGGAAAGTTACTATTGTGCTCCCATTGCCATACACAGTGCAAATAGCATTCGCGTCTGTTCCCAGCAAGTGCAGTGTATTGGACTGAATAGGAGCTACTGTTTTTGTCAGTTTCCTAAGCAGAGTTGAAGTAGATATGGCCCGTGTGTATAGGAAGCCCAGTTTTTTTTTTCTGAGCAAGCTCACTGTTTTGGTCCTACAGGAAACACAGTTGAGTAGAAGTGTGCTCTTTTCTCAAAAGCAGAGTGTGTTTCTTGTAAGGCGAGCTCGCATTTGTTTCCCAGTCCTAAATGGAGTTGCGTCACATGCAGTTTTTGGTCCTACGAGCAAGAGTTGTTTTCTGGTAAGAAGAGTCACTATTGCGCTCCAATTGCCATACACAGTACAAATAGCACTCGCGTCTGTTCCCCGCAAGTACAGTGTATTGGACTGAATAGGAGCTACTGTTCTTGTCAGTTTCCTAAGCAGAGTTGAACTAGATATGGTCCGTGTGTGTAGGAAGCACAGTTCTTTTGTTCTCAGCAAGCTCACTGTTCTGGCCCGATAGGAAACACTGTAGAGTAGAAGAGTGCTCTTTTCTCAAAAGCAGAGTGTGTTTCTTGTAAAACGAGCTATCGTTTGTTTCCCAGTCCTAAATGGAGTTGAATCACATGCACTTTCTGGTCCTATGAGCAAGAGTTGTTTTCTGGTAAGAAGAGTCACTATTTCGCTCCAATTGCCATACACAGTGCAAATAGCTCTCGCGTCTGTTCCCAGCAAGTACAGTGTATTGGACTGAATAGGAGCTACTGTTCTTGTATGTTTCCAAAGCATAGTTGAACTAGATATGGTCCGTTTGTGTAGGAAGCACAGTTCTTTTGTTCTCAGCAAGCTCACTGTTCTGGCCCTATAGGAAACACAGTAGAGTAGAACAGTGCTCTTTTCTCAAAAGCAGAGTGTGTTTCTTGTAAGGCAAGCTAGGGTTTATGTCCCAGTCCTAAATGGAGTTGAATCACATGCAGTTTCTGGTCCTACGAGCAAGAGTTGTTTTATGGTAAGAATAGTCACTATTGCGCTGCCATTGCCATTCACAGGACAAATAGCACTGGCATCTGTTCCCAGCAAGTACAGTGTATTGCACTGAAGAGGATCTACTATTCTTGTCAATTTCCTAAGCAGAATTGAACTAGATATGACCGTATGTGTAGGAAGCACAGTTCTTTTGTTCTGAGCAAGCTCACTGTTTTGGTCTTAATGGAAACACAGTTGAGTAGAAGAGTGCTCTTTTCTCAAAAGCAGAGTGTGTTTCTTGTAAGGTGAGCTAGCGTTTGTTTCCCAGTCCTAAATGGAGTTGAATCACATGCAGTTTCTGGTCCTACGAGCAAGAGTTGTTTTCTGGTAAGGAAGTAACTGTTGTGCTCCCATTGCCATACACAGTGCAAATAGCACTCGCGTCTGTTCACAGCAAGTACAGTGTATCGGATTGAAGAGGAGCTACTGTTCTTGTCAGTTTCCTAAGCAGAGTTGAACTAGATATTGTCCTTGTGTAGGAAGCACAGTTTTTTGTTCTGAGCAAGCTCACTGTTTGGACCCCATAGGAAACACAGTAAAGTAGAAGAGTGCTCTTTTCTCAAAAGCAGAGTGTGTTTCTTGTAAGGCGAGCTAGTGTTTGTTTCGCAGTCCTAAATAGAGTTGAATCACATGCAGTTTCTGGTCCTACGAGCAAGAGTTGTTTTCTGGTAAGAAGAGTCCCTATTGCGCTCCCATTGTCATACAAAGAGCAAATAGTCCTGGTGTCTGTTCCTAGCATGTACAGTGAATTGGACTGAAGAGGAGCTACTGTTCTTGTCAGTTTCCTAAGCAGAGTTGAACTAGATATGGCCCGTGTGTGTAGGAAGCACAGTTCTTTTGTTCTGAGCAAGCTCACTGTTCGGACCCATAGGAAACACAGTAGAGTAGAAGAGTGCTCTAATCTCAAAAGCAGAGTGTGTTTCATGTAAGGCGACCTAGCGTTTGTTTCCCAGTCCTAAATGGAGTTGAATCTCATGCAGTTTCTGGTCCTATGAGCAAGAGTTGTTTTCTGGTAAGAAGAGTCACTATTGTGCTCCCATTGCCATACACAGTGCAAATAGCACTCGCGTCTGTTCCCAGCAAGTACAGTGTATCGGACTGAAGAGTAGCCACTGTTGTTGTCAGTTTTCTAAACAGAGTTGAACGAGATATGGCCCGTGTGTGTAGGAAGCTCAGTTCTTTTGTTCTGAGCAAGCTCACTGTTTTGACCACATAGGAAACACAGTAGAGTAGAAGAGTGCTCTTTTCTCAAAAGCAGGGTGTGTTTCTTGTAAGGCGAGCTAGCATTTGTTTCCCAGTCCTAAATGGAGTTGAATCACATGCAGTTTCTGGTCCTACGAGCAAGAGTTGTTTTCTGGTAAGGAAAGTCACTATTGCGCACCCATTGCCATACACAGTGCAAATAGCACTCGCGTCTCTTCCCAGCAATTACAGTGTATCGGACTGAAGAGGAGCTACTGTTCTCGTCAGTTTCATAAGCAGAGTAGAACTAGATATGGTCCGTGTGTAGGATGCACAGTTTTCTGTTCTGAGCAAGCTCACTGTTTGGACCCCATAGGAAACACAGTAGAGTAGATGAGTGCTCTTTTCTCAAAAGCAGAGTGTGTTTCTTGTAAGGCGAGCTAGCATTTGTTTCCCAGTCCTAAATGGAGTTGAATCCCATGCAGTTTCTGTTCCTACGAGCAAGAGTTGTTTTCTGGTAAGGAAAGTCACTATGGCGCTCCCATTGCCATACACAGTGCAAATAGCACTCCCGTGTGTTCCCAGCTAGTACAGTGTACCGGACTGAAGAGGAGCAACTGTTTTTGTCAGTTTCCTAAGCAGAGTTGAACTAGATATGGCCCGTGAGTGTTAGGAAGCACAGTTTTTTTTTTCTGAGCAAGCTCACTGTTCTGGCCCTATAGGAAACACTTTAGAGAATAAGAGGGCTCTTTTCTCAAAAGCAGAGTGTGTTTCTTGTAATGCGAGCTAGCGTTTGTTTCCCAGTCCTAAATGGAGTTGAATCTCATGCAGTTTCTGGTCCTACGAGCAAGAGTTGTTTTCTGTAAGAAGAGTCACTATTGTGCTCCCATTGCCATGCACAGAGCAAATAGCACTAGCGTCTTTTCCCAGCAAGTACAGTGTATCAGACTGAAGAGTAGCTACTGTTGTTGTCAGTTTCCTAAGCAGAGTTCAACGAGATATGGCCCGTGTGTGTAGGAAGCTCAGTTCTTTTGTTCTGCGCAAGATCACTGTTTTGACCACATAGGAAACACAGTAGAGTAGAAGAGTGCTCTTTTCTCAAAAGCAGGGTGTGTTTCTTGTAAGGCGAGCTAGTGTTTGTTTCCCAGTCCTAAATGGAGTTGAATCACATGCAGTTTCTGGTCCTATGAGCAAGAGTTGTTTTCTGGTAAGGAAAGTCACTATTGCGCTGCCATTGCCATACACAGTGCAAATAGCACTCGCGTCTGTTCCCCGCAAGTACAGTGTATTGGACTGAATAGGAGCTACTGTTCTTGTCAGTTTCCTAATCAGAGTTGAACTAGATATGATCCATGTGTAGGAAGCACAGTTCTTTTGTTCTCAGCAAGCTCACTGTTCTGGCCCGATAGGAAACACTGTAGAGTAGAAGAGTGCTCTTTTCTCAAAAGCAGAGTGTGTTTCTTGTAAAACGAGCTATCGTTTGTTTCCCAGTCCTAAATGGAGTTGAATCACATGCAGTTTCTGGTCCTACGAGCAAGAGTTGTTTTATGGTAAGAATAGTCACTATTGCGCTGCCATTGCCATACAATGGACAAATAGCACTGGCATCTGTTCCCAGCAAGTACAGTGTATTGCACTGAAGAGGATCTACTATTCTTGTCAATTTCCTAAGCAGAATTGAACTAGATATGACCATATGTGTAGGAAGCACAGTTCTTTTGTTCTGAGCAAGCTCACTGTTTTGGTCTTAATGGAAACACAGTTGAGTAGAAGAGTGCTCTTTTCTCAAAAGCAGAGTGTGTTTCTTGTAAGGCGAACTCGCGTTTGTTTCCCAGGCCGAAATGGAGTTGAGTCACATGCAGTTTTTGGTCCTACGAGCAAGAGTTGTTTTCTGGTAAGACGAGTCACTATTGTGCTCCAATTGCCATACACAGTGCAAATAGCACTCGCGTCTGTTCCCAGCAAGTACAGTGTATTGGACTGAAGAGGAGCTACTGTTCTTGTCAGGTTCCTAAGCAGAGTTGAACAAGATAGGCCCCATGTGTGTAGGAAGCACAGTTCTTTTGTTCTGAGCTAGCTCACTCTTTGGACCCCATAGGAAACACAGTAGAGTAGAAGAGCGCTCTCTTCTCAAAAGCAGAGTGTGTTTCTTGTAAGGCGAGCTAGCATTTGTTTCCCAGTCTTATTTGGAGTTCAATCCCATGCAGTTTCTGCTCCTAGGAGCAAGAGTTGTTTTCTGGTAAGAAGAGTCACTATTGTGCTCCCATTGTCATACACAGGGCATATAGCACTCGCGTCTGTTCCCAGCAAGTACAGTGTTTTGGACTGAAGAGGATCTACTATTCTTGTCAGTTTCCTAAGCAGAATTGAACTAGATATGCCCGTGTGTTTAGGAAGCACAATTCTTTTGTTCTCAGCAAGCTCACTGTTCTGGCCCGATAGGAAACACAGTAGAGTAGAAGAGTGCTCTTTTCTCAAAAGCAGACTGTGTTTCTTGTAAGGCGAGCTAGCGTTTGTTTCCCAGTCCTAAATGGAGTTGAATCACATGCAGTTTCTGGTCCTACGAGCAAGAGTTGTTTTCTGGTAAGGAAGTAACTGTTGTGCTCCCATTGCCATACACAGTGCAAATAGCACTCGCGTCTGTTCACAGCAAGTACAGTGTATCGGACTGAAGAGGAGCTACTGTTCTTGTCAGTTTCCTAAGCAGAGTTGAACTAGATATTGTCCGTGTGTAGGAAGCACAGTTTTTTGTTCTGAGCAAGCTCACTGCTTGGACCCCATAGGAAACACAGTAAAGTAGAAGAGTGCTCTTTTCTCAAATGCAGAGTGTGTTTCTTGTAAGGCGAGCTAGTGTTTGTTTCGCAGTCCTAAATGGAGTTGAATCACATGCAGTTTCTGGTCCTAAGAGCAAGAGTTGTTTTCTGGAAAGAAGAGTCACTATTGCGCTGCCATTGCCATACACAGGACAAATAGCACTGTTGTCTGTTCCCAGCAAGTACAGTGTATTGGACTGAAGAGGATCTACTGTTCTTGTCAGGTTTATAAGCAGAATTGAACTAGATATGGCCATGTGTGTAGGAAGCACAGTTGTTTGTTCTGAGCAAGCTTACTGTTCGGACCCCATAGGAAACACAGTAGAGTAGAAGAGTGCTCTTTTCTCTAAAGCAGATTGTGTTTATTGTAAGGCGAGCTAGCATTTGTTTCCCAGTCCTAAATGGAGTTGAATCACATACAGTTTCTGGTCCTACGAGCAAGAGTTGTTTTCTGGTAAGGAAAGTCACTATTGCGCTCCCATTGCCATACACAGTGCAAATAGCACTCGCGTCTGTTCCCAGCAAGTACAGTGTATTGGACTGAAGAGGAGCTACTGTTCTTGTCAGGTTCATAAGCAGAGTTTAACTAGATATGGCTGTGTGTGTAGGAAGCACAGTTCTTTTGTTCTGAGCAAGCTCACTGTTCTGGCACTATAGGAAACACAGTAGAGTAGAACAGTGCTCTTTTCTCAAAAGCAGAGTGTGTTTCTTGTAAGTCAACCAGCGTTTGTTTCCCAGTCCTAAATGGAGTGGATTCACATGCAGTTTCTGGTCCTACGAGCAAGAGTTGTTTTCTGGTAAGACGAGTCACTATTGTGCTCCAATAGCCATACACAGTGCAAATAGCACTCGCGTCTGTTCCCCACAAGTACAGTGTATTGGACTGAATAGGAGCTACTGTTCTTGTCAGTTTCCTAAGCAGAGTTGAACTAGATATGGTCCGTGTGTGTAGGAAGCACAGTTCTTTTGTTCTCAGCAAGCTCACTGTTCTGGCCCTATAGGAAACACAGTAGAGTAGAAGAGTGCTCTTTTCTCAAAAGCAGAGTGTGTTTCTTGTAAGGCGCGCTAGCGTTTGTTTCCCAGTCCTAAATGGAGTTGAATCCCATGCAGTTTCTGGTCCTATTGTCAAGAGTTGTTTTATGGTAAGAATAGTAAATATTGCGCTGCCATTGTCATACACAGGACAAATAGCACTGGAGTCTGTTCCCAGCAAGTACAGTGTATTGGACTGAAGAGTAGCTACTGTTCTTGTCAGGTTCCTAAGCAGAATTGAACTAGATATGGCCGTGTGTGTAGGAAGCACAGTTCTTTTGGTTTGAGCAAGTTCACTGTTCGGACCTCTTAGGAAACACAATAGAGTAGAAGAGTGCTTTTTTCTCTAAATCAGAGTGTGTTTCTTGTAAGGCGAGCTAGCATTTGTTTCCCAGTCCTAAATGGAGATGCATCACATGCAGTTTCTGGTCCTACGAGCAAGAGTTGTTTTCTGCTAAGAAGAGTCACTATTGTGCTCCCATTGTCATACACAGGGCAAAGAGCACTCGCGTCTGTTCCCAGCATGCACAGTGTATTGGACTGAAGAAAATCTACTGTTCTTGTCAGGTTCTAAGCAGAGTTGAACTAGATATAGCCGTGTGTGTAGGAAGCACAGTTCTTTTGTTCTGAGCAAGCTCACTGTTCTGGCCCTATAGGAAACATAGTATAGTAGAAGAGTGCTCTTTTCTCAAAAGCAGAATGTGTTTCTTGTAAGGCGATCTAGCGTTTGTTTCCCAGTCCAATATGGAGTTGAATCACATGCAGTTTCTGGTCCTACAAACAAGAGTTGTTTTCTGGTAAGAAGAGTCACTATTGCGCTGCATTTGCCATACACAGGACAAATAGCACTGGCGTCTTTTCCCAGCAAGTACAGTGTATTGGACGAAAGAGGATCTACTGTTCTTGTCAGGTTCCTAAGCAGATTTGAACTAGATATGGCCATGTGTGTAGGAAGCACAGTTTTTTTGTTCTGAGCAAGATCACTGTTCAGACACCATAGGAAACACAGTAGAGTAGAAGAGTGCTCTTTTCTCTAAAGCAGAGTGTGTTTCTTGAAAGGCGAGCTCGCGTTTGTTTCCCAGTCCTAAATGGAGTTGAGTCACAGGCAGTTTTTGGTCCTACGAGCAAGAGTTGTTTTCTGGTAAGAAGAGTCACTATTGCGCTCCAAATGCCATACACAGTGCAAATAGCTCTCGCATCTGTTCCCAGCAAGTATAGTGTATTGGACTGAATAGGAGCTACTGTTCTTGTCAGTTTCCTAAGCAGAGTTGAGCTAGATATTTCCCGTGTAGGAAGCACAGTTCTTTTGTTCTGAGCAACCTCCCTGTTTGGACCCCATAGGAAACACAGTAGCGTAGCAGAGTGCTCTTTTCTCTAAAGCAGAGTGTGTTTCTTGTAAGGCGAGCTAGCGTTTGTTTCCCAGTCCTAAATGGAGTTCAATCACAGGCAGTTTCTGGTCCTATGAGCAAGAGTTGTTTTCTGGTAAGGAAAGTTACTATTGTGCTCCCATTGCCATACACAGTGCAAATAGCACTCGCGTCTGTTCCCAGCAAGTGCAGTGTATTGGACTGAATAGGAGCTACTGTTCTTGTCAGTTTCCTAAGCAGAGTTGAACTAGATATGGTCGGTGTGTTTAGGAATCACAGTTCTTTTGTTCTGAGCAAGCTCACTGTTTGGACCCCATAGGAAACACAGTAGAGTAGAAGAGTGCTCTTTTCTCAAAAGCAGAGTGTGTTACTTGTAAGGAGAGCTAGCGTTTGTTTCCCAGTCCTAAATGGAGTTGAATCCCATGCAGTTTCTGGTCCTATGAGCAAGAGTTGTTTTCTGGTAAGAATAGTCAATATTGTGCTGCCATTGCCATACACAGGACAAATAGCACTGGCGTCTTTTCCCAGCAAGTACAGTGTATTGGACGAAAGAGGATCTACTGTTCTTGTCAGGTTCCTAAGCAGATTTGAACTAGATATGGCCGTGTGTGTAGGAAGCACAGTTTTTTTGTTCTGAGCAAGCTCACTGTTCGGACGCCATAGGAAACACAGTAGAGTAGAAGTGTGCTCTTTTCTCTAAAGCAGAGTATGTTTCTTGTAAGGCGAGCTCGCGTTTGTTTCCTAGTCCTAAATGGAGTTGAGTCACAGGCAGTTTTTGGTCCTACGAGCAAGAGTTGTTTTCTGGTAAGAAGAGTCACTATTGCGCTCCAAATGCCATACACAGTGCAAATAGCTCTCGCATCTGTTCCCAGCAAGTATAGTGTATTGGACTGAATAGGAGCTACTGTTCTTGTCAGTTTCCTAAGCAGAGTTGAGCTAGATATTTCCCGTGTAGGAAGCACAGTTCTTTTGTTCTGAGCAAGCTCACTGTTTGGACCCCATAGGAAACACAGTAGAGTAGCAGAGTGCTCTTTTCTCTAAAGCAGAGTGTGTTTCTTGTAAGGCGAGCTAGCGTTTGTTTCCCAGTCCTAAATGGAGTTCAATCACAGGCAGTTTCTGGTCCTATGAGCAAGAGTTGTTTTCTGGTAAGGAAAGTTACTATTGTGCTCCCATTGCCATACACAGTGCAAATAGCATTCGCGTCTGTTCCCAGCAAGTGCAGTGTATTGGACTGAATAGGAGCTACTGTTTTTGTCAGTTTCCTAAGCAGAGTTGAAGTAGATATGGCCCGTGTGTATAGGAAGCCCAGTTTTTTTTTTCTGAGCAAGCTCACTGTTTTGGTCCTACAGGAAACACAGTTGAGTAGAAGAGTGCTCTTTTCTCAAAAGCAGAGTGTGTTTCTTGTAAGGCGAGCTCGCATTTGTTTCCCAGTCCTAAATGGAGTTGCGTCACATGCAGTTTTTGGTCCTACGAGCAAGAGTTGTTTTCTGGTAAGAAGAGTCACTATTGCGCTCCAATTGCCATACACAGTACAAATAGCACTCGCGTCTGTTCCCCGCAAGTACAGTGTATTGGACTGAATAGGAGCTACTGTTCTTGTCAGTTTCCTAAGCAGAGTTGAACTAGATATGGTCCGTGTGTGTAGGAAGCACAGTTCTTTTGTTCTCAGCAAGCTCACTGTTCTGGCCCGATAGGAAACACTGTAGAGTAGAAGAGTGCTCTTTTCTCAAAAGCAGAGTGTGTTTCTTGTAAAACGAGCTATCGTTTGTTTCCCAGTCCTAAATGGAGTTGAATCACATGCAGTTTCTGGTCCTATGAGCAAGAGTTGTTTTCTGGTAAGAAGAGTCACTATTTCGCTCCAATTGCCATACACAGTGCAAATAGCTCTCGCGTCTGTTCCCAGCAAGTACAGTGTATTGGACTGAATAGGAGCTACTGTTCTTGTATGTTTCCAAAGCATAGTTGAACTAGATATGGTCCGTTTGTGTAGGAAGCACAGTTCTTTTGTTCTCAGCAAGCTCACTGTTCTGGCCCTATAGGAAACACAGTAGAGTAGAACAGTGCTCTCTTCTCAAAAGCAGAGTGTGTTTCTTGTAAGGCAAGCTAGGGTTTATGTCCCAGTCCTAAATGGAGTTGAATCACATGCAGTTTCTGGTCCTACGAGCAAGAGTTGTTTTATGGTAAGAATAGTCACTATTGCGCTGCCATTGCCATTCACAGGACAAATAGCACTGGCATCTGTTCCCAGCAAGTACAGTGTATTGCACTGAAGAGGATCTACTATTCTTGTCAATTTCCTAAGCAGAATTGAA
This sequence comes from Peromyscus eremicus, assembly GCF_949786415.1. Taxonomy (NCBI): domain Eukaryota; kingdom Metazoa; phylum Chordata; class Mammalia; order Rodentia; family Cricetidae; genus Peromyscus; species Peromyscus eremicus. Next base: position 8,193 of record NW_026734922.1, on the reverse strand, counting down.
CTAGATATGACCGTATGTGTAGGAAGCACAGTTCTTTTGTTCTGAGCAAGCTCACTGTTTTGGTCTTAATGGAAACACAGTTGAGTAGAAGAGTGCTCTTTTCTCAAAAGCAGAGTGTGTTTCTTGTAAGGTGAGCTAGCGTTTGTTTCCCAGTCCTAAATGGAGTTGAATCACATGCAGTTTCTGGTCCTACGAGCAAGAGTTGTTTTCTGGTAAGGAAGTAACTGTTGTGCTCCCATTGCCATACACAGTGCAAATAGCACTCGCGTCTGTTCACAGCAAGTACAGTGTATCGGACTGAAGAGGAGCTACTGTTCTTGTCAGTTTCCTAAGCAGAGTTGAACTAGATATTGTCCTTGTGTAGGAAGCACAGTTTTTTGTTCTGAGCAAGCTCACTGTTTGGACCCCATAGGAAACACAGTAAAGTAGAAGAGTGCTCTTTTCTCAAAAGCAGAGTGTGTTTCTTGTAAGGCGAGCTAGTGTTTGTTTCGCAGTCCTAAATAGAGTTGAATCACATGCAGTTTCTGGTCCTATGAGCAAGAGTTGTTTTCTGGTAAGAAGAGTCCCTATTGCGCTCCCATTGTCATACAAAGAGCAAATAGTCCTGGTGTCTGTTCCTAGCATGTACAGTGAATTGGACTGAAGAGGAGCTACTGTTCTTGTCAGTTTCCTAAGCAGAGTTGAACTAGATATGGCCCGTGTGTGTAGGAAGCACAGTTCTTTTGTTCTGAGCAAGCTCACTGTTCGGACCCATAGGAAACACAGTAGAGTAGAAGAGTGCTCTTTTCTCAAAAGCAGAGTGTGTTTCATGTAAGGCGACCTAGCGTTTGTTTCCCAGTCCTAAATGGAGTTGAATCTCATGCAGTTTCTGGTCCTACGAGCAAGAGTTGTTTTCTGGTAAGAAGAGTCACTATTGTGCTCCCATTGCCATACACAGTGCAAATAGCACTCGCGTCTGTTCCCAGCAAGTACAGTGTATCGGACTGAAGAGTAGCCACTGTTGTTGTCAGTTTTCTAAACAGAGTTGAACGAGATATGGCCCGTGTGTGTAGGAAGCTCAGTTCTTTTGTTCTGAGCAAGCTCACTGTTTTGACCACATAGGAAACACAGTAGAGTAGAAGAGTGCTCTTTTCTCAAAAGCAGGGTGTGTTTCTTGTAAGGCGAGCTAGCATTTGTTTCCCAGTCCTAAATGGAGTTGAATCACATGCAGTTTCTGGTCCTACGAGCAAGAGTTGTTTTCTGGTAAGGAAAGTCACTATTGCGCACCCATTGCCATACACAGTGCAAATAGCACTCGCGTCTCTTCCCAGCAATTACAGTGTATCGGACTGAAGAGGAGCTACTGTTCTCGTCAGTTTCATAAGCAGAGTAGAACTAGATATGGTCCGTGTGTAGGATGCACAGTTTTCTGTTCTGAGCAAGCTCACTGTTTGGACCCCATAGGAAACACAGTAGAGTAGATGAGTGCTCTTTTCTCAAAAGCAGAGTGTGTTTCTTGTAAGGCGAGCTAGCATTTGTTTCCCAGTCCTAAATGGAGTTGAATCCCATGCAGTTTCTGTTCCTACGAGCAAGAGTTGTTTTCTGGTAAGGAAAGTCACTATGGCGCTCCCATTGCCATACACAGTGCAAATAGCACTCCCGTGTGTTCCCAGCTAGTACAGTGTACCGGACTGAAGAGGAGCAACTGTTTTTGTCAGTTTCCTAAGCAGAGTTGAACTAGATATGGCCCGTGAGTGTTAGGAAGCACAGTTTTTTTTTTCTGAGCAAGCTCACTGTTCTGGCCCTATAGGAAACACTTTAGAGAATAAGAGGGCTCTTTTCTCAAAAGCAGAGTGTGTTTCTTGTAATGCGAGCTAGCGTTTGTTTCCCAGTCCTAAATGGAGTTGAATCTCATGCAGTTTCTGCTCCTACGAGCAAGAGTTGTTTTCTGGTAAGAAGAGTCACTATTGTGCTCCCATTGCCATGCACAGAGCAAATAGCACTGGCGTCTTTTCCCAGCAAGTACAGTGTATCAGACTGAAGAGTAGCTACTGTTGTTGTCAGTTTCCTAAGCAGAGTTGAACGAGATATGGCCCGTGTGTGTAGGAAGCTCAGTTCTTTTGTTCTGCGCAAGATCACTGTTTTGACCACATAGGAAACACAGTAGAGTAGAAGAGTGCTCTTTTCTCAAAAGCAGGGTGTGTTTCTTGTAAGGCGAGCTAGTGTTTGTTTCCCAGTCCTAAATGGAGTTGAATCACATGCAGTTTCTGGTCCTACGAGCAAGAGTTGTTTTCTGGTAAGGAAAGTCACTATTGCGCTGCCATTGCCATACACAGTGCAAATAGCACTCGCGTCTCTTCCCCGCAAGTACAGTGTATTGGACTGAATAGGAGCTACTGTTCTTGTCAGTTTCCTAATCACAGTTGAACTAGATATGATCCATGTGTAGGAAGCACAGTTCTTTTGTTCTCAGCAAGCTCACTGTTCTGGCCCGATAGGAAACACTGTAGAGTAGAAGAGTGCTCTTTTCTCAAAAGCAGAGTGTGTTTCTTGTAAAACGAGCTATCGTTTGTTTCCCAGTCCTAAATGGAGTTGAATCACATGCAGTTTCTGGTCCTACGAGCAAGAGTTGTTTTATGGTAAGAATAGTCACTATTGCGCTGCAATTGCCATACAATGGACAAATAGCACTGGCATCTGTTCCCAGCAAGTACAGTGTATTGCACTGAAGAGGATCTACTATTCTTGTCAATTTCCTAAGCAGAATTGAACTAGATATGACCACATGTGTAGGAAGCACAGTTCTTTTGTTCTGAGCAAGCTCACTGTTTTGGTCTTAATGGAAACACAGTTGAGTAGAAGAGTGCTCTTTTCTCAAAAGCAGAGTGTGTTTCTTGTAAGGCGAACTCGCGTTTGTTTCCCAGGCCGAAATGGAGTTGAGTCACATGCAGTTTTTGGTCCTACGAGCAAGAGTTGTTTTCTGGTAAGACGAGTCACTATTGTGCTCCAATTGCCATACACAGTGCAAATAGCACTCGCGTCTGTTCCCAGCAAGTACAGTGTATTGGACTGAAGAGGAGCTACTGTTCTTGTCAGGTTCCTAAGCAGAGTTGAACAAGATAGGCCCCATGTGTGTAGGAAGCACAGTTCTTTTGTTCTGAGCTAGCTCACTCTTTGGACCCCATAGGAAACACAGTAGAGTAGAAGAGCGCTCTCTTCTCAAAAGCAGAGTGTGTTTCTTGTAAGGCAAGCTAGCATTTGTTTCCCAGTCTTATTTGGAGTTCAATCCCATGCAGTTTCTGCTCCTAGGAGCAAGAGTTGTTTTCTGGTAAGAAGAGTCACTATTGTGCTCCCATTGTCATACACAGGGCATATAGCACTCGCGTCTGTTCCCAGCAAGTACAGTGTTTTGGACTGAAGAGGATCTACTATTCTTGTCAGTTTCCTAAGCAGAATTGAACTAGATATGCCCGTGTGTTTAGGAAGCACAATTCTTTTGTTCTCAGCAAGCTCACTGTTCTGGCCCGATAGGAAACACAGTAGAGTAGAAGAGTGCTCTTTTCTCAAAAGCAGACTGTGTTTCTTGTAAGGCGAGCTAGCGTTTGTTTCCCAGTCCTAAATGGAGTTGAATCACATGCAGTTTCTGGTCCTACGAGCAAGAGTTGTTTTCTGGTAAGGAAGTAACTGTTGTGCTCCCATTGCCATACACAGTGCAAATAGCACTCGCGTCTGTTCACAGCAAGTACAGTGTATCGGACTGAAGAGGAGCTACTGTTCTTGTCAGTTTCCTAAGCAGAGTTGAACTAGATATTGTCCGTGTGTAGGAAGCACAGTTTTTTGTTCTGAGCAAGCTCACTGCTTGGACCCCATAGGAAACACAGTAAAGTAGAAGAGTGCTCTTTTCTCAAAAGCAGAGTGTGTTTCTTGTAAGGCGAGCTAGTGTTTGTTTCGCAGTCCTAAATGGAGTTGAATCACATGCAGTTTCTGGTCCTAAGAGCAAGAGTTGTTTTCTGGAAAGAAGAGTCACTATTGCGCTGCCATTGCCATACACAGGACAAATAGCACTGTTGTCTGTTCCCAGCAAGTACAGTGTATTGGACTGAAGAGGATCTACTGTTCTTGTCAGGTTTATAAGCAGAATTGAACTAGATATGGCCATGTGTGTAGGAAGCACAGTTGTTTGTTCTGAGCAAGCTTACTGTTCGGACCCCATAGGAAACACAGTAGAGTAGAAGAGTGCTCTTTTCTCTAAAGCAGATTGTGTTTATTGTAAGGCGAGCTAGCATTTGTTTCCCAGTCCTAAATGGAGTTGAATCACATACAGTTTCTGGTCCTACGAGCAAGAGTTGTTTTCTGGTAAGGAAAGTCACTATTGCGCTCCCATTGCCATACACAGTGCAAATAGCACTCGCGTCTGTTCCCAGCAAGTACAGTGTATTGGACTGAAGAGGAGCTACTGTTCTTGTCAGGTTCATAAGCAGAGTTGAACTAGATATGGTCCATGTGTGTAGGAAGCACAGTTCTTTTGTTCTCAGCAAGCTCACTGTTCTGGCCCTATAGGAAACACAGTAGAGTAGAAGAGTGCTCTTTTCTCAAAAGCAGAGTGTGTTTCTTGTAAGGCGCGCTAGCGTTTGTTTCCCAGTCCTAAATGGAGTTGAATCCCATGCAGTTTCTGGTCCTATTGTCAAGAGTTGTTTTATGGTAAGAATAGTAAATATTGCGCTGCCATTGTCATACACAGGACAAATAGCACTGGAGTCTGTTCCCAGCAAGTACAGTGTATTGGACTGAAGAGTAGCTACTGTTCTTGTCAGGTTCCTAAGCAGAATTGAACTAGATATGGCCGTGTGTGTAGGAAGCACAGTTCTTTTGGTTTGAGCAAGTTCACTGTTCGGACCTCTTAGGAAACACAATAGAGTAGAAGAGTGCTTTTTTCTCTAAATCAGAGTGTGTTTCTTGTAAGGCAAGCTAGCATTTGTTTCCCAGTCCTAAATGGAGTTGCATCACATGCAGTTTCTGGTCCTACGAGCAAGAGTTGTTTTCTGCTAAGAAGAGTCACTATTGTGCTCCCATTGTCATACACAGGGCAAAGAGCACTCGCGTCTGTTCCCAGCATGCACAGTGTATTGGACTGAAGAAAATCTACTGTTCTTGTCAGGTTCCTAAGCAGAGTTGAACTAGATATAGCCGTGTGTGTAGGAAGCACAGTTCTTTTGTTCTGAGCAAGCTCACTGTTCTGGCCCTATAGGAAACATAGTATAGTAGAAGAGTGCTCTTTTCTCAAAAGCAGAATGTGTTTCTTGTAAGGCGAGCTAGCGTTTGTTTCCCAGTCCAATATGGAGTTGAATCACATGCAGTTTCTGGTCCTACAAACAAGAGTTGTTTTCTGGTAAGAAGAGTCACTATTGCGCTGCATTTGCCATACACAGGACAAATAGCACTGGCGTCTTTTCCCAGCAAGTACAGTGTATTGGACGAAAGAGGATCTACTGTTCTTGTCAGGTTCCTAAGCAGATTTGAACTAGATATGGCCGTGTGTGTAGGAAGCACAGTTTTTTTGTTCTGAGCAAGATCACTGTTCGGACACCATAGGAAACACAGTAGAGTAGAAGAGTGCTCTTTTCTCTAAAGCAGAGTGTGTTTCTTGAAAGGCGAGCTCGCGTTTGTTTCCCAGTCCTAAATGGAGTTGAGTCACAGGCAGTTTTTGGTCCTACGAGCAAGAGTTGTTTTCTGGTAAGAAGAGTCACTATTGCGCTCCAAATGCCATACACAGTGCAAATAGCTCTCGCATCTGTTCCCAGCAAGTATAGTGTATTGGACTGAATAGGAGCTACTGTTCTTGTCAGTTTCCTAAGCAGAGTTGAGCTAGATATTTCCCGTGTAGGAAGCACAGTTCTTTTGTTCTGAGCAACCTCCCTGTTTGGACCCCATAGGAAACACAGTAGCGTAGCAGAGTGCTCTTTTCTCTAAAGCAGAGTGTGTTTCTTGTAAGGCGAGCTAGCGTTTGTTTCCCAGTCCTAAATGGAGTTCAATCACAGGCAGTTTCTGGTCCTATGAGCAAGAGTTGTTTTCTGGTAAGGAAAGTTACTATTGTGCTCCCATTGCCATACACAGTGCAAATAGCACTCGCGTCTGTTCCCAGCAAGTGCAGTGTATTGGACTGAATAGGAGCTACTGTTCTTGTCAGTTTCCTAAGCAGAGTTGAACTAGATATGGTCGGTGTGTTTAGGAATCACAGTTCTTTTGTTCTGAGCAAGCTCACTGTTTGGACCCCATAGGAAACACAGTAGAGTAGAAGAGTGCTCTTTTCTCAAAAGCAGAGTGTGTTACTTGTAAGGAGAGCTAGCGTTTGTTTCCCAGTCCTAAATGGAGTTGAATCCCATGCAGTTTCTGGTCCTATGAGCAAGAGTTGTTTTCTGGTAAGAATAGTCAATATTGTGCTGCCATTGCCATACACAGGACAAATAGCACTGGCGTCTTTTCCCAGCAAGTACAGTGTATTGGACGAAAGAGGATCTACTGTTCTTGTCAGGTTCCTAAGCAGATTTGAACTAGATATGGCCGTGTGTGTAGGAAGCACAGTTTTTTTGTTCTGAGCAAGCTCACTGTTCGGACGCCATAGGAAACACAGTAGAGTAGAAGTGTGCTCTTTTCTCTAAAGCAGAGTATGTTTCTTGTAAGGCGAGCTCGCGTTTGTTTCCTAGTCCTAAATGGAGTTGAGTCACAGGCAGTTTTTGGTCCTACGAGCAAGAGTTGTTTTCTGGTAAGAAGCGTCACTATTGCGCTCCAAATGCCATACACAGTGCAAATAGCTCTCGCATCTGTTCCCAGCAAGTATAGTGTATTGGACTGAATAGGAGCTACTGTTCTTGTCAGTTTCCTAAGCAGAGTTGAGCTAGATATTTCCCGTGTAGGAAGCACAGTTCTTTTGTTCTGAGCAAGCTCACTGTTTGGACCCCATAGGAAACACAGTAGAGTAGCAGAGTGCTCTTTTCTCTAAAGCAGAGTGTGTTTCTTGTAAGGCGAGCTAGCGTTTGTTTCCCAGTCCTAAATGGAGTTCAATCACAGGCAGTTTCTGGTCCTATGAGCAAGAGTTGTTTTCTGGTAAGGAAAGTTACTATTGTGCTCCCATTGCCATACACAGTGCAAATAGCATTCGCGTCTGTTCCCAGCAAGTGCAGTGTATTGGACTGAATAGGAGCTACTGTTTTTGTCAGTTTCCTAAGCAGAGTTGAAGTAGATATGGCCCGTGTGTATAGGAAGCCCAGTTTTTTTTTTCTGAGCAAGCTCACTGTTTTGGTCCTACAGGAAACACAGTTGAGTAGAAGAGTGCTCTTTTCTCAAAAGCAGAGTGTGTTTCTTGTAAGGCGAGCTCGCATTTGTTTCCCAGTCCTAAATGGAGTTGCGTCACATGCAGTTTTTGGTCCTACGAGCAAGAGTTGTTTTCTGGTAAGAAGAGTCACTATTGCGCTCCAATTGCCATACACAGTACAAATAGCACTCGCGTCTGTTCCCCGCAAGTACAGTGTATTGGACTGAATAGGAGCTACTGTTCTTGTCAGTTTCCTAAGCAGAGTTGAACTAGATATGGTCCGTGTGTGTAGGAAGCACAGTTCTTTTGTTCTCAGCAAGCTCACTGTTCTGGCCCGATAGGAAACACTGTAGAGTAGAAGAGTGCTCTTTTCTCAAAAGCAGAGTGTGTTTCTTGTAAAACGAGCTATCGTTTGTTTCCCAGTCCTAAATGGAGTTGAATCACATGCAGTTTCTGGTCCTATGAGCAAGAGTTGTTTTCTGGTAAGAAGAGTCACTATTTCGCTCCAATTGCCATACACAGTGCAAATAGCTCTCGCGTCTGTTCCCAGCAAGTACAGTGTATTGGACTGAATAGGAGCTACTGTTCTTGTATGTTTCCAAAGCATAGTTGAACTAGATATGGTCCGTTTGTGTAGGAAGCACAGTTCTTTTGTTCTCAGCAAGCTCACTGTTCTGGCCCTATAGGAAACACAGTAGAGTAGAACAGTGCTCTCTTCTCAAAAGCAGAGTGTGTTTCTTGTAAGGCAAGCTAGGGTTTATGTCCCAGTCCTAAATGGAGTTGAATCACATGCAGTTTCTGGTCCTACGAGCAAGAGTTGTTTTATGGTAAGAATAGTCACTATTGCGCTGCCATTGCCATTCACAGGACAAATAGCACTGGCATCTGTTCCCAGCAAGTAC